>NC_052048.2:150392907-150608406 GCF_903992535.2 Arvicola amphibius
GAGAGAGAGAGAGAGAGAGAGAGGGAGAGAGAGCGAGCCAAAATGGAGCTAACATAAGGCCAAGCATTCAGAGCTAACAATAAACCTCTATGTCATGATTTGGGATCTGATTGGTGGTTTAAAAGAAAAAGCCTGGTACATTTTGCAGTTCAAACATGGGCCCCATGTTCCATGTAGGACCTGAGAAAGCTGAGGAAAAAAGATGACTCCTTTAAGAAACACTACGTTACAACAGAGCATTTAAACTGCATTGTTGATGCTAAATAGAAGCAAAAAGGTAAGCAGGGCTCCAGCATTCCAGAGCTGGGGGTTTGAATGTGGGGATTTCTCAATCAAACACTTCCAGACCAGGCTTAAGGCCCTCACAGACCTGAGAAGGGGGCTGAGCCAGCCACCAAAGCCATGGCGGAGGAACCAGCTGCAGCTTAGCTTAGCAGCTTTTTGCTCATGGAGACAAAGACTAGAGCTAGGCAGTAAAGCAGGTGAAGAAAAAAAAAAAAACCTCTAAATAGGTTCCAGTGTGTATAAAAATGTGCATAGGCTTAAGAAAGAAAAGAGAAAGGATATAGACAGTCATAGAAAAAAATAGCTAAGAATGATAAACATTTTTAAAAGAGAAGTAATGTAACATGTAAACAATCAGCCTCGTGTAGATGAGAAGTCACGTTTCACATGACTGACTGCTGGTGAGTGGAAGGCAGCTGCCGAGGGGTGGGATTGCGACAGGGACTGCTGAATTAAACCAGCCTAGATGCTTTTTAACAATGCCTTAGCTTAGCCGGGCGGTGGTGGCGCACGCCTTTAATCCCAGCACTCGGGAGGCAGAGGCAGGCGGATCTCTGAGTTCGAGGCCAGCCTGGTCTACAAGAGCTAGTTCCAGGACAGGCTCTAGAAACTACAGGGAAACCCTGTCTCGTAAAAAAAAAAAAAAAAAAAAAAAAAAAAAAAAAAAAAAAAAAAAAAAACCCAACAAAAAAAAAACAATGCCTTAGCTTTAAGATAGAACTTTAAAATGTATTGCTCTGGGGAAGAGGTTATGCTTTTCTTTCCTCGGGAAATGAAAGGCAGTGGATTCATTCAAGGTGGATAGTGATCAGGTTTGATGGGGGAGACCTGAAAACCCTGGCTGCAGACATAAAGAAATAAACCTTGAAATCGACAAGACAAGTGACATGTGTGTTTCCAAAGATAAAACAAAAAACATGAAACAAAAAAAGCAGCTTTGATGGGTTTGTGTACAGTGGACAGTCTACGCTTGCGTTAATGCAGATATGTATGTTACCTTTGCAAGTTTGTGTGTTTTCAGAGCAAGGGGACCAGACACCAATGAAAGCAGGTACCCCAGGTATCCAGCCTCTCAGATGCCTCTGTTCCAGTTTCCTCGGAGTTCTGCATCCAGACAGTTTCAAAGCTTCTGACTGAGATGGTGCAGCCTCACAGACTATTCTACCCAGAACTGCACATAAGCCTTGTGCTTTCCCATTGCACAGAGACGGGACAACAAATATTATAATTAATTTTCCCAGGAGTTAGCCAGGCAGTTTCCTGAATCAAAGTCAGGGCAACAGGCCTTACCGGCATAACTGTCCCTGATAGCACTCATGTTCCCCCTAGGAAAAGAACATTGTATAGCTTCTGAATGTCTGCAGCCACCATTGATGCCTGTCCTGAGGATGGACTCTCAACTGGAAGGGAGGAACAGGAATAAGCAGAACAGGGATAAAGCCACACTCCAGGGAGGTCTGAGGTTCAGACTCTGAAAACACCAAATCTCCCAAGGCCCGCTTTGGATGTTGCCACCATCCCTGAGGTGCTGGGCAATTTGGAGCTTCTTTCAGACAGAGCTCAAAGGAATTTTCCTGTGGCTGCGGGAGTTTATGTGTATTCCTTTATTTTCCTTCCTCTTCTCTCTTTCTGTTTATCGTGTGTGTGTGTGTGTGTGTGTGTGTGTGTGTGTGTGTGTGTGTAGAGATCAGAGGATAATACAGTGGAGCCCACTAGTAACCCCGCTTCCACTTTCTTTTCTATGTGTATTTAGGTATTTTGCCTGAATGTGTGTCTGTGTCAGATCCCTGGGGACTGGATTACAGACAGTGGTGAGCCGCCATGTGGGTGCTAGGAATTAAACCTGGGTTCTCTTACTGCTGAGGCATCTGGCGGGCACTCACATCTTTTGTTTTCAATTGTTTTGGTTTTGCTTTGCTTGTTTGAGACAGGCTCTCATGTAATCCAGGACGACTTCAGATTCCCTGTGTAGCTAAGGATGACTTTAATCTCCCGATCCTTCTGCTGCCGCCTTTCGAGCGCTGGGACCACAGGCACACACCACCATGCATGCCAGCAATGCAGCAGCTTTGATGATTTCAATGCAGGCACGCTGTGGATCGCTTGGCCGGCCACTTTATAATCAAGAGCTACTTATAGACACTCGGTGCTTTAGAGCGTCTGTGTGCTTGATTTCACTCCAGGGCACTTGAGCACCTGCAACGGCAGGACGGAAGCCGGCTATATTCTCAGAGGAGGACTGGGGTCAATGGGGTGGTCACAGGCTCGGCAGCCTCACGAGCATCTCAAGCAGAGCCAATTGTATCCAGCACCAAATGGCTGTTAACATGAAAGTCCGGAGAGATAGGACTTTGGTTTTTTGTCTGTTTGCTCGAGACAGGATCCGATGCTGTAGCTGGCCTCAAGCTTGTGGTGATCTCCTGCCTCAGTCTCCCAAATGCTGGGATTAAGTCATTACTCCCAGCTTCATTTGCATTTATTTCCAAAATTATTTTGCCTTAGCAATCGGTGAAACTTGAAGCATAGGCATTTATGTCTTAGCCTTTGCACCCGACTGTATACAAATACAAGCGTCAGAATAAACTAAACCCTGGGAGGCTAAGGAAGCACTTTCTGTTTGGGGAGGGGGGTGGGGACAAGAACGGAGACTGCGGGAGAGCGAAAGAAGTCTTAAGCTTCTCTGAGAAGCTTTTTGCAACTTTCGATTCGGAGTTGCATGGAAGCATTGTTCTTACAAGGGCTAATTAGCTCAAGTGTTCCCCCAAAAACTCAGTTAGCCAGGTACAGTGGTACAGCCTGTAATCCTGGGACTCGGAAGACATAAAGGCCAATTCAAGGCGAGCCTAGGCTACACAGTGTGTCCCAGGAAGCCAGGGCTACATAGATCCTGTTTGGAAAAAGCAAAAACCAAACAACAAACTTGGGTGGGTAAATGAACCAACCGGAGGAGAATTTTTACTGCTTGTTACGTTCCTTTTGGGTGTAAGCTTTGTGAATCCTGAGTTCACATTTTAAAAGTACAATTAAGCTGGGCGTGGGGGCACACACCTTTAATCCCAGCACTCAGGAGGCAGAAGCAGGTGGATCTCTGTGAGTTTGAGGCCAAATCTACATAGTAAGGAGTTCCAGGACAGTCAGAGCTACATAGTGAGACCTGTCTAAAAATATTTTTTTTTTAATTTTCAAAGAAAGTACAATTTAAAGTTGGATATGAGCTGGAGATATGCTCAGTGCTTAAGAGCACCGGCTGCTCTTGCAGAGGACCCAGGTTCTGTTCCCAGCTCTCACCACCAGCTCTGGGGATCTGACATCCTCTTCTGATCCCCTCAGGCACTACACACATGTACTGCACATACATGCAGGCAAATCACCTGTGCACATAGAATACTTGTGTGTTTAGAAGGAATGCTGGCAAGCACTTACTGCCTTCCCCCCTTTTGTTTTCCTTTGGCTTTCTCCTCCTTTCCCCTCCTCTTTTTATCCCCACTATTTTGAGAAAGAATCTAAGTTCCCCAGGCCCTGCAGAGTGAACTTGCATTTGCCTCACTCGGTCTCCCAGTTGGAATCACTGCTGCCAAGCTTCACTTTTACATTTTACCAGGCTATGTGCTGCAGGACCCAGGAGACTGACATTAGCATAGCATAACCAGTGGCAGAACCAACTGGGCATGGCTAGACATCTTCAAGAATACGATGAGGAGACACTGAGAAGAACATGGATATATGCAGGAGGTGACCAGAAGGACTCATGTTCATACGTGATTGGGAGAGCCTGGGCAGCCAGAGTCCCATCACTACCTTACCATTACGGTGCACAGAATGCCAGTTCAGAATTTACAGACATGAGAGAAGTCTTGGGTGAAGCCAATAAATCCAGGGTGAAGCCCCTAAATCTAGATCATTCGGTTTCTGCTGAACCCAAAATATAAAGTTATTTTATTTTGTATTTTATTTGAGACAGTCTGACTGTATAGCCCTGTCTGGCCTCAAACTCACTGACAGCCACCTGTCTCTGCTCCTGAGTGCTGGTGTGTGCCATCATGCCTGGCTTCAGGTTGTTTTAATTATAAAAGAGTAAAGTTAACTATCATCTACCTCTTAGCTTGTGCCGGAAGACTTTGGCCTGAACAACAGGTCTCAGAGCTGAGGAAGCAGTGGTGATGAACTGGGCTTTAGAGTTTGCGGGTGTGAGAATATATTCCGACCTCTAGAGAGGGACCAATATTTTGCAACAAGAATAATTCATATTAATTTTCCACAGCCTGAGAAAATGGTCTCAAGAGCATTTGATTCCATTTGTTCTGATGGCAGCTTCACTAAACAACCACCTGTTGGCTAATTTGGTTTTCCAGGTAACCTGAAGGGCATTCTGGCTTGTTATGTATCACTCCTTCGGAGTGTAATTAAGGAGGTTTGAGAACACAGTCAGATCAGGTTCCTGTGTGAGTTGAGAGGTCTGGGCTGCAAACCCCAGGTCCAAACTCCATTCCTGGATGACTGTATGGAAGATCAAGATTTCTGGGTGCCTTTCTAAGCTAATTATTAGCACTCGGGTGAGGGTTAAGGGCAGAGTGAATGCTAGAGCCGGCAGGCACTGTGGTGAGGGAGAGAGGGAGCTGCCAGAAACTCTGTGTTAATCCTGAGACTCACTTGTGAGCCACATTAGTGAGAGCAGTCTTGTACCCTAAGATTCTCACATTGAGGAATCAATCCTAGAGATACAGTTTGTTATAGAGAAAGGTGTATGTTCAAATTAATTAGTTTATGATATTGAAAAGTAATTACTTAATACCTCTCTCTGTGTGTCTAGGGGGATATGTGCATCTGAGTACAGGTGTCCACGGAGAGTGGAAACCAGAGGCTTTGGACCCCCTAGAGATAGAGTTACCGGTGGCCATGAGCCACATGATATGGGTTCCAGAAATTGAATTCAGTTCCTCTGCAAGAGAAAGATGTGCTCTTAGCCTCTGAGCCATCTCTCTCTATCCCTAAACTACCGCAGACCCCAAGCTGGGTGGTTTGAACAATGAAAATCTATTTCCTTTCATTTCAGAAAGATTCGGACAGATTTCTTTTTTCTTTTTTTTTTTTTTTTTTTTTTTTTTTTTTTTTTTTTTTTTTTTTTTTTTGGTTTTTCGAGACAGGGTTTCTCTGTAGCTTTTTTAAAGCCTGTCCTGGAACTAGGCTGGCCTCGAACTCACAGAGATCCGCCTGCCTCTGCCTCCTGAGTGCTGGGATTAAAGGCGTGCGCCACCACCGCCCGGCGACAGATTTCTTTTAAGTCCTTCAGGGAATAATTGTGACCGAGGAGGTAAAGACGAAGCATGGAAAATGTCACAATAGGAACGCGCACATCTTTTATGCTGGTTTAGGAATTAATTTCTTGAATCAGTCTACCAGATAAGAAGGGGCTCCATGCCTCTGGGAACAAAAGGGGAAAAAGCCACAGGGGGCACCTGGATTTGAACCAGAGACCTCTTAAACTGCAGTCTACTGCTGTGCCCCTAAGCTGTATCCCCCAAAGTATGATAGCTTCTTGTAAAACTAGCTTCATGATCTATGACCTCTCCAGCTGTGCTCTGGCTATGTTGTCTGCTGGGGACTATCCAAGCTGTTCTCCTGCTCACAACGGTTAGATCTGCTCCCTTCCCTGGTGGTTCCCACCCACTCACACCCAAGCACCCACGCCCGGGAGAGTCCTCTCCTTCCCCTCTGTCACCACCACTGGATACAACGCTCCCTGGTCAGGCTTTTTACTTCTTTTGCATCTCCCTCTCTACCACTTTTTCTGGTTTCCTTTCACAGGGGCTAAGGCCTAGGCCTAGGCTGTTGGGAGCTTAGCTAATGCCAGGAAAGGCATCTGGCCAGCTAAGTTGCAGGCTCATATTTAGGGGAAAGTGGAGTGTGCAAGAGTAGGGGCAAAGGCCGAGGATGAACATGGAGACTGCTTGCTTAGGGCCTTAAAGAGCACCCGCCTTAGTCAATGTTACACTAGTAAGCTGGGTGTGTGACACACACCTTGCCCAGCGCTTAGGAGGTACAAACAGGAGGACCAGGAGTTCAAGGTCATCCTTGGTGTCTTGGTTGATTGCTTTTGTCAATTTGACACAAAGTAGAGTATCTGGGAAGAATCTCAACTGAGAAAACCTCCCTAAGATTGGCCTGTAGGCAAATGTGTGGGAAATTTTCTTGACTGATGGTTGATATGGGAGGGTGGGCCACTGTGGGTGGTGGTGTCCCAAGGCAGATGGTCCTGCAGTGTATTAGAAACCAAACCGAACAAGCCAGTAGGAAGCATTTTGTCATGGTTTCTCTTTCAGTTCCTGCTTCAGGTTCCTACCTTGACTTCCCTCAGGGGGCTACAATCCAGGATACAGCCAGATCAGTCACTTACTCCAAAGTTGGTTTTGTTCAATGTTCTATCACAATAGAAACCCTGCTAAAACTCTTGGCTACCTAGGGAATTGGAGGCCAGCCTGAACTACATGGTAAAGACTATCAGAAAGAGCAGAGTGGGGAGGGTGGTGTACGGTCAGCAGGTAAAAGCACTCGCCCTATACACAATAATAATAATTGCTGCTCTTGCAGAGGCTCCCCACACCCTCACCAGGCAGATCCACAACCACCAGGAACTCCAGGGGATCCAGCGCACGTGTGTGCATTCAGACACAAAACCAGAAAACATTCTGTTTTGGTTTTTGGGTTTTTTTTTTGTTGTTGTTGTTGTTTTGTTTTGTTGAGGCAGGTTCTCACTGTGTAGTTCTGACCCGCCTGGAACTCACTATGTAGAACAGGCTGGCTTCTCTTACAGAGATCTGCTTGTCTATACTGCTTCAATGTTACTATGCCTGGCTATTTTTTTTTTAAGAAAATTCCTAAAAGTAACATCAGAAGGAAGTGGAATTCTTGCTGAAGACAGGTGCATGATTGGATGGGACCTGTGAAGCAGTGAAGGGTGAAGAGCTGATTAGATGCTGGTAAATGAGCAGATTTCAAGGCGATTCCTGCTAAACTGACTGAGCAGAGTGCTTTGCAAAAGATAATTTTACAGTGGCATGCACAGATGGCCTGTCTGTGGTTGGGGGTCCCTGGGAATGCTGGGACTGATGTTCTGCCCTGAGAGTGAGGATCTCTGGTCAGCTGTTCCCTGCAACAGTTATCTGCACGCTGCTGCTCTGATAGCGTGGTGGGACCGTACATCTCTCTAATCAGCCGGCATAGCATTATGCTTGGTCATAAAGAGAGCAGTGGCCCCAGAGAAAGAAGAATTTATGTTCCTGTCGCAGTGGTGCTGGTGGCTTGGGTCTGGACCAGGTGCTTAAGAGCAAGTAAACTCACTTAGATTGCAAAGGAGCGAGGAACGCGTACTCAAAGCAAAGTGGAGAACAGACCAGAAACACTAAGACTGCTGGTGAGCCACATGAATGAGGGTGCCCAAACTCCCCAGTTACTGTTTGGGGTTTCCTTTTATGGGGTTCAAGAGAAGGAGGAGCTAGCTGTGGTGGTGCAGCAGAGGCAAGTGGATCCCTGGAGTGAGTTGGTCTTTCTAGGGAGTTCCGGGTCAGCCAGGGCTACATAATGAGATGTTGTCTCACAAAGAGAGAAGTTTGCTTGCTCGGGGTTTAGTTTGGTGGTTCTCTGTTTTGACTGGCAGGCTTTGACGACTTAAGCCCTTGCTTGCTGCATATGTCCCAACCCATATGACATCTGATTTTAACCATATACACACCCAACTATGAAGGCATAAGATGATAAATAGGGGATTTCCCCTAGAAGTTTGCCTTATTGCGCATGCACCTAAAACCTGGAATTCCCAGATGTGTTTGCATAGAAGCGGCACATTACTAGGGAGTGGTTAGGGTTTTTGTTTCATTGTTGCTTGGTTGGTTAGTTGATTGGTTAGTTGGTTGGTTAGTTGATTGGTTGACTGGTTTTGTTAACTTGACACAAGCTAGAGTCATCTGAGAAGAAAGTACCACCATCAAAGGGACCTGTAGGCTAGCCTGTGGAGCATTCTCTTGATTGGTGACCCCACAGTGGGCAGGGCCATCCTGGCACAGGTGATTCTGTGCAAACTGAGAATCAGGTGTGGTGGGCAAGCCTTTAAATTCTAGCAGAGGCTGCAGATCTCTGTGAGTTCTCAGCCTGAGCTACACAGTTCCAGGTCAGCCAAAGTTATATAGTTAGAATATGGAGAGAGAGAGAGAGAGAGAGAGAGAGAGAGAGAGAGAGAGAGAGAGAGAGCGCTAAAAAGAGTAAGCTGTAAGCAGTGTTCCTCCATATCTCTGCTTCAGTCTCTGCCTCCAGGTTCCCGCTCCAACTTCCCTTCACAGTGGACTTTAAGCTGTAAGGTGAAATAAACCCTTTCCTCACTAATTGCATTGGCCACTGTCTTTATGAAAGCAGTAGAAAGCAAACTAAGGTCACAAAGGAGAGTAACAAATAAAGCAGGGATTGTGCTTACTCAGTGGGGCATCTAAAGCAGGCATGCTGCAGTTCTCGAAGGATGGAGGGTATAGGTTGCAGACAGATTGCTATGTGCTTTATTCCGAGAGGGCTCTAACCAAGTGGAGTCCCAGGTTGCTAAGCTAGGTCCCATGTTTGCCTGCCTTAGCAGGTAGCAACTGCTACCGCTCCTGCCTCCCGTGACCAGCAGCACCCAGCATCATGCCTCACCTTGGGGCACCTCCCCACAGGGTAGCTTCATCTGACTGTCCTCAGGCCACTTTCAAGCATGGTTGCACTTTTCTGATCTACGGCTGAGCCAGACTGTTACTGACACTTCACACACCCCGCCCCCCCGCAGTCTACTAGCTCCTTCTTGAACCTGGAGAGCCAGGCCGCAGGAAGGAAGCGGCCAGTTCAGTCCTCCAGCTTGGTTTTTCTGTGTCCCACAACCAAAGTGTTCGGTATAGCCACTGGGAAAGTGCCCAGGTTCTGGCAGAAAATCCCCACACCTATGCTTCCATAAGCAACCCACTGAGTCATAAGAAGGGGTGAGGAATGGGGGCTCAGCAGGTAAAAGCCTTGCCTGGAAAACCTGGACCAGAGTGCCACCCTCAGAATCCACAGTAGGAGAGAACTGAACTCGCAGACGCTTGCTGTGACATTCACATCTGCACCCATATTATACAGACACAAGAAAGTAAATAATTTAAAAAACTATAGCTGGGGGGGGGGGCTGGAGAGATGGCTCAGAGGTTAAGAGCATTGCCTGCTCTTCCAAAGGTCCTGAGTTCAATCCCAGCAACCACATGGTGGCTCACAAACATCTGTAATGAGGTCTGGTGCCCTCTTCTGGCCTTCAGGCATACACACAGACAGAATATTAAAATAAATAAATAAATAAATAAATAGGTGGATCTTTGTGAGTTCGAGGCCAGCCTGGTCTACAAGAGCTAGTTCCAGGACAGGCTCCAAAGCTACAGAGAAACCCTGTCTCAAAAAGCAAAAAAAAAAACCCAAAAAACAACAAAAAAAACTATATCTGGGAATGGTGGTGCAGGCCTTTAATCTCAGCACTTAGGAAGCAGAGGCAGGTGGATTTCAAGTTTGGGGCCAGCTTGGTTTACAGAGCGAGTTCCAGGACATTCAGGGCTACTCAGAGAAACTCTGCCTCATAAAAACAAAACAAACAAAAAGAAATTTGTAAAAAGACATGAAAGTAGGAAGGGAGCTAGTTAGAAAGAGAAGGGAAGTAAGTGGGAGTGGAGGGGAAGGAGATGGCAATGGGGTGAATGTAGTGGAAATATATTGTATACGTTGTGAAAATGTCATCATGAAGCCATTGTTATGTAATTATATATAACTAATATATGCAAATAATTAGTAGAAGGTCTCTGGTTCCAATCCAGATGGCCCCTTCTGGAACCATGTTAGTCCCTGGAGCTAACACATCAGGACTGGGAAATCTAGCTCAGAGTCAGCTTTAGAAAGTCCAGCGGCATCCACCTTTCTACTCCCTTGTAGAAAGGCGCTGTGGTGGTTTTAAAGTACGCTCATAGGTCTTTGATACTCTCCCTGAAGGCTGCAAGGTTCAATTAACCTCCCTTTGAATGCGTGCTCACATGGTGCCGCCATCCTAACGAACAGGATGAAGTAAAAGCAAAGCTGCCCTCTGAGCCCAGTTAGGGCGCTGTGACCCCATCTGCTCCCACCTCTGAGCCCAGTTAGGGCGCTGTGACCCCATCTGCCCTCTGAGCCCAGTTAGGGCGCTGTGACCCCATCTGCTCTCTGAGCCCAGTTAGGGGCGCTGTGACTCCATCTGCTCCCACTCGGAGCCCAGTTAGGGCGCTGTGACCCCATCTGCTCCCACTCGGAGCCCAGTTAGGGCGCTGTGACCCCATCTGCTCTCTGAGCCCAGTTAGGGGCGCTGTGACTCCATCTGCTTCCACTCGGAGCCCAGTTAGGAGCGCTGTGACCCCATCTGCTCCCACTCGGAGCTCGGGGCAAGTCAGGCCACGTCATGAGGACACATCACACTGCCCTGTGAAAAGCAACATTAGCAAGAAGGGAGGCCTCCTGCCAGTACCAGTGAGGCACGAAGTCTCTTTCCAACAAGCACAGCCGTGGGCTGGCCTGGAGGGCTCCTCCTGGGACAGTCTGCTGATGACTTCTTGGCTACCTCATGAAGAATCCAGAACCACTAAGGTAAGTCCTTCCCAGTCCAGGGGACCTTAGACACATGCCCCACGATGTCCAAGAAGGAACTGACGCTCAACGGCCTGCTTTACCAGACTATACCACACAAAAAACTAAAACAAATTTTGAAATCCAAAGCATCTCAAGAAGACGGAGAATTTGAAGGAGACGTGGGAGGGTTCGTCTTCATCTCTACTGAGTTACAGGAAAGAGACCTTGAATTAGCTGCTTTTCTCATTGCTTTGCCAAAATACATGATAGAATCAAGTTAAGGAGAGAAAGGATTTTTAGCTTACGACTGCCTTCTACCAAGATGGGGAAAGCGTGGTGACAGCAGCAGAATGAGGCAGCTGTCACATCACATCCTTAGTCAGAGAGCAGGAAACACTGGTGCTCAGCTTTTCTTGTTGTTGTGTGTGTGGTATTGTGAGTGTGACTGTGTATTCATATTCATATGTCGATACACATGGATGTATGGAGGCTTGGAGTAGATGCTGGGCATCTTCTTCAACTCTCTTCGCCTTATGTATTGAGGCAAAGATTCAGCTCATCTGGCTAGCCAACTTGCTCCGTGATTCTGTCTTCATCTGCTATGCTTGCATGGCAATTACTGGGTGCTGTGGATCCAAACGATGGTCCCCATGCTCACACAGCCTGTGTCTGTCTTACTGTACCATGCCCTCAGCCTGCTCTTTCACCTTTTTATTCAGTCTGGGATCCCAGACTATGGCATGCTGCCACCCACATTTAAGTGGGGTCTCCCCACCTTCAACCTAATCCAGGAACTCTCTCAGAACTCCCGAGTGTTAGGGACTGAATTTTCTATGACCCCTTGCCTGCCGGAGTAAACAACTTGTTCTCCTATGCTTGCAGCAGCTGTGAGCATGAGACCCTTATGAGTTCCTGATGGCAGGGGAGTGGTTTCTGGTGGGCTTGCAGCTGAAAAATCCTGAGAGCTAGGGCGTAGCCTTTAGTCAAGGAGAGCCCTACATAGGCTGCCCTGGAACACAATAAAATTGGCATTCTTGTTTCAAGGATGATCCATGTCTCTGTGTTTCAGTCTCCAGCCCTTTGCCCGACTCACAGCCATCCCGTGGTGTACAGGCAGTACAGGACATCTGGTTTATGTCCTAGGTGAGTCTAGATCCTGTCAAGTTGACAGTATTAACCATCACGGATCCCAGCACAAAGATGGCAATGAAAGCTCTAGTTTTTGCTCAGAGAGTAATAACTTCCCTTTGGGGTTCGTCTTCTGCTTGGATTCCAAGCCAGAATAAGTATTATCTCACGTGGGTCCTGTGATGACCTAAGCTGGCGGCAAGAAACCATGGGTTTCTTGTTGTTTGTGCTGGGGACAGGATTTTTCTATGTAGCCCCAGCTGTCCTTGCAATTCATATGTAGGCCAGACTGGCCCAGCTCCAGAGATCCTCCTGCCTCTGCCAGCACTGTGGGTGCACACCACCACACCTGGCTCATGGTGGCTTTGGAAAGTGTGGCCCAAGGAAGTCCATTTACGGTAAAGTAGGACTGGTTAGAACAGGCACCTGTATAGGTGGGATCAGGGGAAGAGTGGAGAAGGGCTAAGACGAGCACATCTCAAGAGGAGAGTGTTTGATTGGCATCAAAGGGTCCTGGTTCCAGTCCGTCCGTATTTCTCTCTGTGTCTCTGTCTCTGTCTCTGTCTCTCTGTCTCTCCCTCCCTCACTCCCTCCCTTCCTCCCTCCTTCTCTCCCTCCCTCCCTCCCTCCCTTTCCCTCTCCCTCTCTCCCCCTCTATCTCCTTCCCTTCTCCCCTTTCCCTCTCCCCCTCCCTCTCGGTCTTTTGAGACAGGGTTTCTTTGTGTAGCTTTGGAGCCAGTCCTGGAACTTGTTCTGTAGATCAGGCAAGTCTCAAAGTCAGAGATCCACCTGCCTCTGCCTCCTGAGTAAAGGTGGGTGTCACCCCTGCCTCTGCCTCCTGAGTAAAGGCGGGTGTCCCTACTGCCTAACTCACTGTGTTCCTTTCTTTGCCGGGTTTGTAGTTTGTCTATTTCCTTCTGGAGCTGCACTGACAACATTAAGTCCTCATCAGAAGGAAGCTGACTAGAGCCTGTGGACCAAAGCCTGTGAATGCTCCCTGTGACGCTAAAAATGAGCACAGCTTCCCTCTCTGTAGTTCACACAGTGTGGGTTTGTCCTTGGCCCCTCGTATTGCGTTGGCCAGCTTACCTCTGCCTGTACTGTGTTAAGTCGTAACCCCTATAGCTTCCTAATCATCACCGGTGGACTAGTTACCGCATCGCATACCTAGTCCATTGTCTTACAAACTTTTCATATCTGTTGCATGAACTTTAGAATTAAGGCGAGAACTTCTCCCAGAAGTTGTTCTCTGATCTGATCTTCACACATGAGTCATAACATGTGCACGCCAACACATACTCACACACATATGTATATATAATATATTTGTTATATAAACATAATTATATAACATATAAAAATATAATTCTTTTTAAAAATGAACTAGAATTGCTGACTTGCCCTACCCCAAACAAAGCCTGTCAGTAATTTGCTTGGACTTCAAGGAGTCTTTTTAAGTTAATTCTATAAGAATTGATGTACTGTACAAATAAAATATGGAGTACTTTATCTATCTAGTGTACAATCTTCCTCAAGATTTTATGCTTTTCCAGGTGGAGGAAATTCTCCCAGTATTTTGATTGAGTTAATTCTAATGCTTCATACCTTATGCTATAATGAATGTTATTTTCACATAGTTTATATTTTCTATTGTCTGAAATATAGAAATACAATTGTGATTTTTTTCCAATTGTTATTATTGTGGTGAAATTCACAGAACATATAATTTGCTATCCTAACCAAATTTAAATATACAGTTCAGTGGGGTTTTTTTAAAGATTTATTTATTATGTATACAGTGTTGTGCCTGCATGCCAGAAGAGGGCATCAGATCTCATTGTAGATGCTCATGAGCTACCATGTGTTTGCTGGGAACTGAACTCAGGACCTTTTGAAGAACAGCCAGTGCTCTTAACCTCTGAGCCAACTCTCCAGTCCAAAGTGTTTTTTAAAATCCATAATGTTGGAGCTAGGGAGAAGTGGCCAAGAGTAATTGCTGCTCTTGCAAAGGATCCAGGTTCATAAATATTGGCTCACAAACATTAATAATCCTAGTTCTAGGGACTCCTGTACCCTTTTCTGGCCTCTGTGATCGCTAGGCATATACTGGGTGCACATACATTTGTATAAATATTCATACACATAAAATACAAAAATATATTTTTAAAAATAAAAATCTACAAATGTGAACTGGAGCACACTCATAAGTAAAAATAATAAACAATTTTTGAAAATCCGAATGTCCTGTAGCCATTACCACCATCACCATATATCTCTTTTCCTAACTGGTCCTTTAATACTGAGACATCATCAACCAGTACTTCATCGTTCTCCCCTCCCCCCCCCGCTCTTCAAAGCCACTGATCTACTTTGTCCCTTCATTTTAATGACTTTAAGTATGTCATTTAAATAGAACCATATACTTTGTGTGCACTGTAGCCTCTCAATTTTTCATTTATTTGGAGGGAGAGGGTATGTGCGTGTGCACATGCCAGCCACAACATACATGTGGAAGCTGGAGGACAACTTCTACCTTCTACCCTGTGGGCACCAGGATTCAACTCAGGTCATCGGGCTTAGCAGCAAGCACCTCTACCTCCTGAGCCATCCCATTGGCTCATCAAAGCCCAAGTCTAGCTTTGTATTTATTTATTTTTTTAACTTGGGTGCTGAGGTTTGAACTTGGGTCCCCAGTGTTTGCACACTTTACCAGCTGGGCAGTCTTCCCAGGACCCACGTTAGTCATTATGTGACTAGGTTTTTCTCGCTGTGGCATATCTGAATGTCCCCCTTTTCATTGTTATTTGTTTCAGTTTTGTTTTGAGAGAGGGTCTACTGTGTAGCCCTGGCTGCCTTACTCCCCATGTAGATCAGGCTGGCCTAGAACTTGCAGAGATCTACCTGCCTCTGCCTCCTGAGTACAGTATTAAAGGCTTGTGCCTATTGCTATGATGAAAAGCAACATGAGGAGGAAAGGGTTTATTTCAATCACTTCCATAACAGGTCATCATCAATAGTAGTCAGGGAAGGAACTCAAACAGCAGAAACCTGGAGGCAAGAGCTAATGCAGAAGCCATACAGGAGTGCTGCTTACTGGCTTACAGTTTCAGAGTCCTGGACCTTCAAGGTGGTGGGGAACATGGCAGCAAGGCAGGTAGGCAAGATGCTGGAATAGTAGCTGAGAGGTTACACTGTGCGTGCGTGCGTGCGTGTGTGTGTACATGTACGTGTGTACATGTATGTGCGTGTGTGTGTTTGTGCGTGTTTGAGATAGGGTCCTGGTACTTGCTATTTAGCCCATGCTGGCCTCAAACTCTGAACTCAGAGATTCTTTTGCCTTTACTATTTCTGGGATTAAAAACATGCTAACAGCTTACATATTATCCAAAAGTTGGAGGCAGGGAGAGAGACCGGGCCTGGCGTGGGCTTTTGAAACCTCAAAGCCTGCCCTCAGTGATGCACCACCTCCAACAAGGCCACACCTCCTAATCCTTCCTAAACAATTCCACCAACTGGGAACAAAGCATTCAAATACATGAGCCTATGGGGCCCATTCTCATCCAAACTACCATACCTAGTACCTTCTTATTTACACTTGAACTAGTAGTTTGTCATATGTTATTTTTATATATGTATATATACACCCAGATACATAATACATAATATATTTTGCTTGCTCATTATCCATTGCAGCCCATGTTGCTTTGGTATTTCAGCTATTATGAATAACATCACAATAAACTTAAGTTGGATTTCCTGTCCTCTACCTCAACTGTCCTCTCTTCCCAACCTGCAAGGTCAAGGGATCTTTGAGCTTAAGCTTCCATGCAGATCAACAAGGATGTTTTGTCAGCAGCATGGGGAAAGAAAAATGCTTGCAAGGGCTATGAGACAGCCCTGTACAGGGCAGGTAGAGTGTCTAGGAGCCAGGTCCAGCCCAGCCCTCACGATCACAGGGTAGGTGCTCCAATTTCTAGTCTTGCCAGATCTTCCAACTAATCACGGATAGATCAATGTTTTTGATTTTCCAGTTTCAGGCTGATCATCTCACTCCCTCTGGTGGACACCTATTTATTGATTGTTTCTTCAGCTCTTAATCTTCTTATTTTCCCAGTATCATCACCCTTTTCCTCTCAAATATTACTAGATAGTCAAAAGAGTAACCCATATCTATGGGAGAGTAAGGGGGCACCTGAATTTGAACCAGGGACCTCTTGATCTGCAGTCAAATGTTTTACCACTGAGCTATACTATACCCACTGCTGACAGCAAAGTTGTTACCCCATTTACTTTTAGTTTCTTGTTATGGTCGCACTAGCTACAAAGACAGCCATTAAATTTCAGTGGAGGGGCTGGAGAGATGGCTCAGAGGTTAAGAGCATTGCCTGCTCTTCCAAAGGTACTGAGTTCAATTCCCAGCAACCACATGGTGGCTCACAACCATCTGTAATGGGGTCTGGTGCCCTCTTCTGGCCTGCAGACATACACACAGAATATTGTATACATAATGAATAAATAAATATTAAAAAAAAAATAAATTTCAGTGGATACAAAATAAAAGGAATTCACCAGACCACAACAGTAAAAGTATCAGAAGCCAATGAATGTCAAGAATTCAAATGCTGTTAGGACTCCCATCTCTCCAGCTTTCTTCTTTGGGTCCCTATGTTTGTTTGTTTGTTTGTTTGTTTGCAAAGTGGGAAAGATATTGAGACAGGGTCCCACTTTAGCCCAATGTGGACTCAATTGTTTTGCCTAAAAATCTTTGAGCCCAGGTGTGGTGGGGCGTGCCCGCCATCCCAGCACTTAGACTGAGTTCAAAACCACAAAACCCATTGAATCTAATCGAATCTAATCTCTGGTCTCTGTGCACGTGCTCTTGTTTGGAAGTAGTGCCATGTGGATGTGATGAAGTCAATGCGCACCTGCTGTCTTTGTAAGGGGGACAGCGCTGTAGACACAGCCGTAGAATACCACAGGAGGATCAGAGACTGGATTAACCCAGTCTCTGAGGTAAATTCCAGAACTGATCGCCAGCCCCAGGGATGAGGGAAAGGGAATGAGAAAAGGAACTGAGTCTAGCCTCTCCCTGGATTTCATACTTCTGCTCTCAAGAAACTAAACTTTCACTGTTGGGGCCACCTAGTTTGTGGTACTTTACTCTGGCGACGTTAGGACACTTGGTCCCGAGGTGGGTTTCCCCAGGCAAAGCCTTGGCCTACAGATGGAGCAGTGAAATGGTCCTGGTGTCTGTCCCCCACCCAGCTTCTCCAGCTTCTCTGACCTGCTCAGATGAGCAGGGCTCTGGGGTGGCAACCTGTCTGACCAGAATATAGTTTTCCCTGAAGCCCTTCTCCCCAAATAGGAAGGCTCAGAACTCAACTCAGGAAGGAGGAAGGCAAATGGCATTAACAGTACTTGATGCTAAGAAATGCCTGGGCAGGGGCGCTCACACACACCGTGCAAATCCCAGTCCTTATATCTGAAGGCAGTGGTGTGGACCAGGCACCCTCAGGTCCTCTTCCTGCCACCCCACCTGCACACGGACCCAGGAAGCTGCGGTGCTCTGTGGTGGCCGAATGTGTGGGTGAGCTAGAATAATGCGGCCTTACTTACCCTAGCCTCTCACCAGCCTTGTGCCACCATCCCCAACATGAGATTCCTTCCAAGACAGGGTTCTCTATGTAGTCCAGGCTGTCCTGGAACTCACTCTGTAGACCAGGCTGGCATCAAACTCACAGAGATCCTTCTGCCTCTGTCCCCTTGGTGCTGGGATTAAAAGGATGTGCTACATATATATTTCTTATTAATTTTTTCATTTATTTTACATACTGACCACATTCCCCCAACCCTGCCACATTGTTGGGGCATATTACTTTAAGCTGTGTTACTTTTGTTTATGTTGTGTTTGTTTAACTCTGTGAAGTTGCTGTGCCTCTCTAAAACACCTGATGGTCTAATAAACGGCCAATAGTGAGGCAGGAGAGAGAAATAGGAGGGGCTGGCAGGCAGAGAGGATAAATATGAGGAGAAATCTGGGGGAAGGAAAACTGGGAACAGGAGAGAAAGGAGGAAATCTTCAGGGTCCAACCAGCCAGCTACACAGTCAGACGTGGGGTTAAAAGGAAAGAAAAGGCACTCGGGAGGCAGAGGCAGGCGGATCTCTGAGTTCGAGGCCAGCCTGGTCTACAAGAGCTAGCTCCAGGACAGGCTCTAGAAACTACAGGGAAACCCTGTCTCGAAAAACCAAAAAAAAAAAAAAAGGAAAGAAAAGGTATACAGGAATAAAGAAAGATAAAAGCCCCGAGGCCAAAGGTAGATGGGATACTTTAAGTTAAGAAAAGCTGGCAAGAAACAAGCCGAGCTAAGGTTGGTCATTCATAACTAAGAATAAGCCTCCATATGTGATTTATTTGGGAACTGCATGGTGGGCCCCCAAAAGAGTCAAAAGAGAGAGAGAAAAAAAAAACCAACAACACCACATATATATGTTTATGATATTTTTAAAGTCTATTATTTTCATAAAAGAGGAAAAAGCAGATAAATTTCTGAGTTCAAGGCCAGCAAAGTCTATGGAGTGAGTTCCAGGCCAGCCAGGACTACATAAGGAAAGCCTACCTCCAAAAAAACAAAAAAAAATAATATTTTTTAAAAGTTTATCATTTTATGTGCATGGGTATTTTGCCTGTGTGTATGTGTGTGCACATGTGAGTGTCTGGTACCTGCAGAAGCTAGACAAGGATACTGGATATTCCAGAATTAGAGTGTGTATGGTTCTGAGCTGTCATGTGGATGTTAGGAACCAAACTCAGGTCCTCTGAAGAGCAGAAAGTACTTTAATCACCAGACCACCTTTCCTGTTCCTTATTCCCTATCTCAAAAGGAAGAAAATGAAAAAAGAACAAAGCTCCAGTGCTCCAGGGACCTCTTTTGTGTGCCATGAATATCTTGTCCCTTTCACCATTGGGTATAACTCAATTGGTAGAGTGATTGACTAGTGTTCATAAAGCTCTAGGTGACACAGCCTCTAAATAGGCAGATAGAGGCTGGAAAGCAAGAATTCAAGGTCATCCTTTGTGACATAGTGAATCCAGGGCCAGCCTGGGCCGCATCAGACCCTGTTCCAGACAACAAAATGTAGACCTAGTTTATCATGGCGATAGCATGTGCCTGTAGTGATACCCACCCAGGAGGCCAAGACAGAAGAGTCCCTTGTGTCTAGGAGTTCAAGACCATCCTGGAACACACACACACAGTTGTGCACGCCATTCAAACTGGAACTGGGGAGATGGCTCAGTGGATAAGAGCACAAGCATGGGAACCTAAGCTCATAATCTAGCACACTGAATCCCCAGAAACAACATAAAAAACTAGGAATGGCTACGGGTGCCTGTAACCAACTTTGAAGGGTGGAGACAGGGATCCCAAGAGCCTATCAAAAACAACAGATTTCTGGCTTAATGAACAACTCTGTCTCGAGGCAAGGCAGAGAGCTAGAAGAAGACACCTTGTGTCCTGCTCAGGCCACTACATTCAGGCACCCACTCAAGTGCATGCACCACACACACACACACACACACACACACACACGTATTATCTTAAAATGTGTGTGTGCATGAGTATGAGGGGAGACTCTGCATGCCATAGCATACGTGCAGAGGTCCGAGAACAATTTTCTGCAGTGAGTTTTCACCATCTTTATGTGGATTCCAGGGACCCAACTCAAGTCATCGGGCTGTGTTGTGGGGTGGCAACTGATTGCCTTTATTCATTGAGCTATCACAACGGTCAAATACATTTTAAAGATAATAAGACTAATACAGTTTCTAAACCCACTTGCTTATGTGTTACTATAAAATACAGGTAAAAGGGGATTTAAGAGCCAGGCATCCCTCAGTAGCAGTACTCACCAAATATACTGAGGCCCTAGGTTTGACCCCCAGCACTGAAAAAAAATATTTTTTTAATGAAAAGACATCTCATATTATTTGACGTACATTGGTGTTTGACCTGCATGTATGTCTCTGTGAAGGAGTTGGATCCACCAAAATCTGAGTTACAGAGAATTGTGAGTGGCCAAGTAGGTGCTGGGAACTGAACCCAGGTCCTCTGAAAGAGCAGCCACGTTCTTAACCACTGAGCCAGCTCTCCAGCCCTGCAGAGGATGACTGGTGGTCTAGGTTAGTGGTAGTCAACCTGCCTTATATGTGTGAGACCTAGGGTTTGATCCTGAACACCAAGAGAGACAAGAACATAAAAAGATTCATATCTACAATCCCAGGCACAACACACTAAATTTGTAGGCATATGTTTTTAATTCTAGTGTGGCCCATTGTTATTTAAAGAATGCCCCACTGGACCAGGCCTAAGTAGGGCATTGATATCTGCGCCATCCCTCCACACCTTCCCTTACCCACCACCATGCCTCAGTTGCCTGTGTTGCTCCGTTATTTAGTACAGAGACTAGCATGTCACTCAGGATCAGCAAATATTGCTAAAACAAACAAGGGACAAGCCACACACCAGCAGACAGCCGAGCAGTCCTCAGCGTCTGCAGTGTTCAGCAGATGCTCAGGAATGTCTATAGGGATGCTGAATAGAACTGAAGACAGTGCCACTGGCCTGTTCTCTCCAGCCTACAGAGTTCACTCTGCCCTACAAGCCATTCACTCTCGTAGCCATCAGCAGCTTCCCTACTGAAGAGTCCCAGGGTATTGTCTGGGGCTTCTGTTTGGGGGGCTCAAGAGGAGTTAAGTTTGATTATAAGGAGCATAGTGGGGGTAGGCACCCTCTTTCTCTGAGACAAGGTGTCACTGTGTAACCAGGAGCTCAGGATTTAGACCAGGCTGGGCTAGAACTCAGAGATCCATCTGCTTGAGTGCTGGGATTAAAGGCATGTGCCACCATGCCTGACCCGTTTCTTGGTTTTAACCAATCGATTAGGTCATATAACTTTTCTACTGTGCATGTTCCTTCCCATAATGCATCTGATTTTAACTGTATGCATGCCAATTATGCATATGCATAAGATGATAGGTAGGAGATTAACCCTAACAGTTCACTTGAAGGATGCAGTTTGCCTTACTGTTCATGAACCTGTTACAGAGTTTGTGACCCCTGGGAAAAGATCATAGACTCAATCCAGTTAAAGATTTACTGATTCGCTGCTTGCAGTACAAAAAATAAAAAAATCTCTGAGCCAAATTTGAGATTGCTTTAAGAGAAGGATGAGGAAAGGGCTTTTAAAGAGGAAAACCACAAGAAGACCTTCAATGTCTATGCAAGCAAGCAAAAACTGATCTGTTCTGCCAAGTTAAGCAACCCAACATCATAGACACATGCTTGGAAGGACCTTCAACGCAATCTTTGTAGTTGTTCTTGGCCCAGACATACGAGCATAAGACCCTGTTCCCCAGGATCTCCAGACTCCAGCTCATTGGCAACAGCTTCTGTAGTACTTTCCTACCTTTGTTCTTAAAGACTGGGTCTTGAGCCAGGTATGGTGGCCATTGCCTTTAATCTCAGCATTTGGGAGGCAGAGACAAGCAGATCTCTGTGTTCAAGATCAGCCTGGTCTACAGCAAGAGCTCTAGGTCAGCCAGGGCTACACAGAGAAACCCTGTCTTGAAAAACACTTACTATGTAGTCCTAGATATTCTGGAATTTGATATGTAGAACAAACTGGCCTTGAATTTTAGAGAGTCCCCTGCTTCTGCCTCCTGACTGCTGAGACTAAAGGTGTACATCACCATGCCCAGCCAAGTTTCCTTGCTTTTTCCAAACAGGGTCTCCTATAACCAGGCTGATCTTTAACACACTTTATAGCTGAAGCTGGCCTTGAACTCCTGATCTTCTTGCCTCTAGGATTACAGGTCTATGCCACCATGCCTGGTATATTCTTCCTTTTTGATCAAGATCTTTTCCCAAAAGTATTACTAATCCTATCACTTATAGTTAAGTGATTTTGGGGGGGGGTTGTCTTGTTTTTTGTTTCTGTTGTTTTGTTTTTTGGTTTGTTTATGAGCGGTCCCCATAATGCATCTGACAGGGCATTATATGTATTCCTGTGTCTACACATGATGTAGACAGGGTCTCACTGTAATGCCGGCTGTTCTGGAACTCACTGTATAGACCAGGCTGACCTTGAACTCAGGGATACCCATGTCTATGCCTTCTGAATGCTGGGAAGAAAGGTGTACACCATCAATTTCAAGACCCTTTTTTATTGTTTTTATTGAGCTATATATTTTCTCAGCTCCCCTCCCTTCCTCTCCCCTCCCCTCCTACCATCTCCCATGGTCCCCATGCTCCCAATATACTCAGATCTTGTCTTTTTCTACTTCCCTCGTAGATTAGATCCATGTATGTCTCTCTTAGGGTCCTCTTTGTTGTCTAGGTTCTCTGGGATTGTGAATTGTAGGCTAGTTTTTCTTTGCGTTATGTCCACTTATGAGCGAATACATATGATATTTGTCTTTCTGAGTCTGGGTTACCTCACTCAGTATGATGATCCAGATCCATCCTTTATTTTTCTCTGCTCTGTAGTGCTCCATTGTGTAAATGTACCACCTTTTCCTTATCCATTCTTCAGTCGAGGGGCATTTAGGTTGTTTTCAGGTCCTGACTATGACAAACAAAGCTGCTGTGAACATAGCTGAGCACATGTCCTTGTGGTACGATTGAGCATCCTTTGGGTATATACCCAAAAATGGTATTGCTGGTTTCAAGACCCTTTTTAAGAGAATATTTTGTATGAGTATGGGTGTTTTGTCTGTATGTATACCCATGCACCACTAATGTTCCTGGTGTCTACAGAAGCCAGAGAGAGCCCCAGAGCCCCTGGACCTGGAGATTGGAGTCATAGGTAAGGCACAAGCAGCCATGTGGGTGCTGGGAATCAAACCCAGGTCCATCTGGAAGGTTTTAACCACTGAGCCATCTCTCCAGCCCATTGCAACTCTCTTAGCCATTTCTGAGCAACAAGGTTGAGAAGAAATGGCCCTCAGTCTATGACTGCCTAAAGCTTATTATTATTTTAGTTTCACTGCTCCATAGGTGCTTCAAAGCACTGGGCTAACATGATTCAGATCATTTTATTTCTGTAGAAATTTGACAGGTAACAGGTACCCATCTCAAAAGGAATAGTACAAGGATATAGCAGCATATTGACAATCCTGGTTTGTATAATGGTTTCCAATTATAAACTCAAGCCTAAAGTTAACTACCTAAACCAACCAGATGACAACAGGGGTGAGATTTGTAAGCAAATACTAGAAGAAACTAGGTGCATTAAAATAAGTCGAGAATGAAGAGCTATAATGGAATAAAAGGTATAGTACAGCTTTCTTCTGAAACATACGTTCCTGCTATAATCACCCCAAGTTTCTGCCTCAGCTTTGCCAGCTTTCATAGCTTTTGAGGCAAGGTCTTATTGTAGTTCTAGCTGGCCTGGAACTCAATAGGTAGAGCAGGCTGGCCTCGAACTCACAGAGATCTGTCTGCCTCAGCTTCTGGAGTGTTGGGATTAAAGGTGTTTGGCACCACACCCAGTGCCTTTACAACACTTATCTATACACTCCTTAGTGAATAGATTTGGTAATTATCTAAGGCATGCCAGGTGGTTTTGTTCAGGAACAAAAAGTCCCAGTCTTGTGTATTTTGTCTTGGAGGAAGATAATTAAATGATTGTAGTCCAGACAAAGAGCTGTGAAGAAACGAGGCTGTTCGAAGAAGGAACGGCCAGTGTAAATGGTGAAGTCAAGCAGGGTTCCTCACACTGTAAACCTCACAGGCTGAGTCAGGAGCTTCAGGCCAGCCTGGGATACTGCAATGCAAGACATGGACTCAGCATATCTAAGTAACAAAAGAGCAGAAGGGGAATACAGTAGTTATTTTTGTGGTACTCTGGCTGAACATCTACAGAAGCAATCTAATGGAAGGATTTATCTTAGGTGGCAGTATAAGAACATATGGTCCATCATGGTGAGGAAAGCCTGGGTTGGCCTTGTCTGTGCAGGACTTCATTTCTGGGTAGATCTAGAAGCAGAGAGGGAAAGGCTTTTCTTTCCTTACCAGCTCCACAGCTTGAGACACGGGGCCTGTTCTCTCCACAGCTCTCCCCAACCCAGCATCTTCAGGCTTCAAACTTCAGACTAGTCAAACTCTAGCACCTCCCGCACTGGACTAGATTGTCGTTCCTGCCTGCCGCCACCTGTCCCCAGGTACTTTCACTTCCTGTTTTCAAACATTCAGTTCCTATCACATAAGACTTTTTTGTTTTCTGAGGTGATCAAACTACATAGTCCAGGCTGGCTTCAGGACTTCTTGAAGACAGTGTTTCAAGCAGTGAGGCTGGCCCTGTGAAACCAAGGATGAACTTGAACTGATCATTCGGCCTCCACATGCCAACTGCTGGGATTATGGGTGTTCATCAGAGCTGCCAGTTTATATGGTACTGGGGATCAAATCACAGCTTCATGAATTCTAGGCAAACATTCTACCAGGCTCTAGATCCCAGTTCCCATAGCATTTTCTCAAGACACTTGTTCATGCTTTGAGATTATGCAACCAGATGCAGGCCCTTTGTGAGGGAGGACCCGGGCAGTAGCACAAGCCTTACCCATGGCGTTCTCACCCTGACGGGTGTTTGGGAAGTGATCGCTTCCCTGAGGAAGGCACTGCAGAACAGGCCTAGTTTCAAAGTCCTTGTCCTCCTAGTGTGACAGCAGCTGGGTGACTTGGGGTCTACGGAGGCATTTGCTCATCAAGGAGTACTTTCCATGCTATGGGAGGGTTTTGTTGTTTGCTTTTTGAGACAGGGTTTCACTGTGTAAAGCCTTAGTTGTTCTGGAGTTTGATTTGTAGACCAGGTTGGCCTCAAACCCAGAGCTCTGCCTGCCTCTGCCTCTCCAGCGCTGTGACTAAAGGCATGTATCACCATGCCTGGCTACTATGGGACCTTTAAAATGGCACTGGGGTCGCTATGAGGGTCCATGCTGAGTGTGGGATGTGTGTGTTATGTAAAGGGCTCAAAAGGGTGCAAAGTAACAGTGAGGTGCCACCAGCACCTGGGGAGGGGAGACATCTGCTCAAGATCTCCCCAGGAGAGCCTGACACTTTGCTCACACTGAGAATAGAGCTGCAGCTGGGATGCACTTAACTTGCATTGGTAAATCCTAAGGATAGGGCTACTTTTCTTTTTTTTTTTTTGCTTAGAGAAGTAGAAAATAAAGGTTGTCTTATAATCAACATTAATTAATTAATGTAAGTTAATATATAAATATGGAGGTGGGAAGTGAATAGTGTGTGGGGCCACCTTATGGAAAGCACTTACCACCCATTCCACAGCTTCTATATTTACGTGCACATGTCTATGTGAGCATATGCTTCATGCATGTGTGTGTCCATCGAGGCCAGAGTTGCAGGCAGTTGTACTTCCGATGGCCCAGACCCCCAGCCTGCCTCCATGGTGCTTTGCATCATTTTTGCTTTCTGAACTTCAACATGGACACACAGTTAAATAACTCACTATTACCCAGATCTGGGGCTAAATAGTATTACTGCAAAATAAACAAGCAAACTTTGACAGGATCATTAGGACAAGAGGGAGAGTTTACAGTTCTTCCTAAATATCTTTATTTACAGGTTTTAAGCAAATATGTGAAAACCACCCCAGATGTAGACAGAGCCCGGAGGGACGGCGAGCAGCACAGGTCTTTCAGCCACATTCTTCAAAAGTGGAGACAACAACGACGCGAGTTCCAGCCCCTCCAGAGTCCTCGGGAACACGCAGGCAGTTATTCTAAAGCATGGGGCCACTGGCAAGAGACATGGGGTATCTCCCAACTCTGCCTTTGAACTCCTAAGGGATATTTTGTTTCTTTAAACAGGGACACGTGTAGCCAAAGACGACCTTGAACTTCTGACCCTCCAGCATTAACAGGAATGCTAGATCACAGGTCTGTGCCCTCACAGCCAGTTTAACTTGACGTGGGGACTGAACCGTGATTCCATCCATGCGTGCCAGATGAACACTGATAAGTCACATTCCCAGCCCTGTCCTCTGGAACTCTTGGAAACCAGTTTTGAGTTGCTCAGATGGAAGCAGAACAACCCAACTTTTCAAAATTGTAGCAATCCTAACTTGCCAGCCACCTTTGATGGGTGAAAAGCCCACGCTGCTGCCTGAACTGCTGAGATGGTGATATCAGGGAGCCACAGAATCAGGGCCTCTGCTGCTGCTAGCAGATACACTCATGCTTCATTCTTCCTTTACCTCTGTTTCTGCAACATTTCAGGGGCAGGAACCTTCCCTGCAGCGAGAATCTTAGGGGCACTTAGCACCTGCAGTCCATGGGAGAGACCTTCCCCTGGGAAGCCTACAGATGGCAGGTACCACACATCTGACCCAAGAAGTGTCCCTTAGGAGAGGCAGCTTGGATTCAAGGGGACCAGAAGCCCTATGTGGCCTCGTTAGGGACTCTCTGGGTGCTACCCTGCATTCTCCATCTTTACAGACAGACAGCTATGCAGAGACCCCACCAGACCTTCCTGACCATGGTCGCTGAGCTGCTGACCTCTGCCATAGGCCTTATGGTCCTGACTGGCCTTAGTGTCCTTGGATCTGGGAGAGATAGAAGGGTCACTGGAAAACTTGCCCCGAGCTGCACCCTTAAGGAGACTTGTAGGTGACTCAAAGCTTGGTGAGCTCTTCTCACCAGCCACATAAGCAGAGGAGGCTGAGTGGGTATGACTGCCCTGGTGGCGCACCAGCCAGGAGCGACAGGTGAAGCTCTTGCCACACTGGCCGCAGGTAAAACGCTTCTCCTGAGAGTGGCTGCGCAGGTGCTGTAGGAAACTAGGTTTGTGCGTGAAGCAGGAGCCACACTGGGTGCACTGGAAAGCATGCTCACCAGAGTGCACACTCTGGTGCACTGTCAAATTGGCCAGGCGTGTGAAACGCTTGTCACACTGGGTGCATGGAAATGGTTTCTCACCCGTGTGTGTGCGCCGATGTTCCACCAGTGTGGACAGGCGCCCAAAACGACGGCCACACTGTGCACATGGGAAAGGCCGCTCTCCCGTGTGGGTGCGCTGGTGCTCCAGCAGTGTGGACAGGCGGCCAAACCGCTTCTCACACTCAGCACATTTGTAAGGCTTCTCCCCGGTGTGTGTGCGGTAGTGCGTGGTAAGCGTTGACTGGTGGACGAAGCTCTTGCCACACTGAACACAGGTGTAGGCACGCTGGGCTGTGGGTGCACGACGGTTCCTGGTGAGAGTGACCTGCTGTGTGGCACTTTGGGGGCACTGGAGACTGGCAAAGGGCTGAGATCCATGGTGTGGGTGCTCATGCTGAGTGCTGAGCTCTTTGACAATGAAGTCCTGGCCATTCTCAGTGCCCTCAGTAGCTGGCACAGGCTGACTCTGAGAGCCTCGGGGGAGGGAGACCACCTCTCTCTCTCTGGAAACAGGGAGCAGATCCCCACAGGTTCCCCTCTCAAAGTCTTCCTTGCTGGGTCTCCCTTCAGTTGCCCATGCTGGGTTTGGTAGCACGGACTCTCCTTCCAGGATCCTTTTCTTGTTAGCTAGCCAGGTTTCTGGTGGGCAGAGACAGAGATGAGTCATTCCTGCCACAGGCTCTGGAGCTGGGCCACCTGATCCCCCTGTTCTTTGATATGGAAGGCCTGAGGCTCACACGACCCTCTCACTGAAGGCCCTCCCTCTGGTCCTTCTGCCAGAGGCCCACTCTATACCATCTACATGCCCTAACAGCTAAGCTGTGTACCTCTGCTTAAGGCCTCTTCTCATCGATACTTCAACAGCTTCCAAAGAGCAGCTCCCCAACAGCCCCTGATCTGTGCCACCAAGACCAAGAATGAGAAAGCCCGCCCACCACACCCTGATTCTGATTCTGATTCTGGTGCAGAGACAACAGGACAACACAGGATACTTGCTCACTGCAACTTCCAGACATGAATACAGAAAGCCCCAGATATACAGCCTATCCCTGGGCTTCACCTGAGCACAGATAGGCACTGGTCGTCTCTCGCAGACTCTTCTCATATGCCTCTTCCTCTTGCTTGATCCAGGGCAGAATACTGGGGGAGGATTCCAGCTGGCCTGGTTCTAAGGAAAAGAAACACCGAGGGCATCAGATGTCAGGACCTCTAGTGACCACAAGGAACTCGCAAAAGAACTGCAGAGCCCAGGAAAGGCAGAATAAATAAGTACTGGGATTTCTGGTAAGACTAAAATATGGTACGGTGGGGAGTCAGGAGAGCAGAGGTGCCACGGGCCAGCAGCCACAGCCACCCGTCTTCCTACAGGAAAGAACAGCTACAGTTTGCCTAGGCCCACGGATCCCTCCAGAATACAGAGCATATTTTGAGAACACTTCAAGCAGATAAACAACAGGATTAAATAAAGGCTCAGACTTTTCCAGCTACATGATCTCTGATGATTTACCTAACCTCTCTGAAGCTTACTTAATTTCTTCATTTATGTATACAAAAAGACAAAACCTACAAGAGATTTAAATGGATCAATATTTATAGTCTATAAGTATGAACTTTGTTAAACTGGAAATAAATGCATTGTACTAAGAGAAAAGGGCAATTCTTTCCCTCCTGCTAGTTTTTTGTTTGTTTGTTTTGTTTTTCAAAACAGGGTTTCTCTGTGGCTCTGGTTGTCCTGGAACTTTATAGACCAGGCTGGGAAGAAAGGTGAGGTGTGCACCACTACACCCGGTTCCTACTAGCTTTTTTTTTTTTTTTTTTTTTTGAGACAGGGTCTTACTATGTAGACCAGGCTGGCCTCTAACTCAGAGTTCCACCTGCTTCTGCCTCCTCAGTGCTGGAATGAGGGTTTTATCGTCTCTGTCTGGCAGCCTAAGTAACACAGTACCCTAGGGTAGGTGTCCTTCAAGGGCCAAGTGACCTCACTAGTCTGTTCCAATCTCTAAGATCCACATCCATACCACAGCTCATCATGCATGTTCTCCCAAATAAATAAATGTTAAGAAACTTAAAAGAGGAAACCATTTCAAGCCACAACCATCTAGTACCAATCACAAACTTCAATATTGTTCTAAGTTTGCAGCTGGAAATACAGGGTCAGCTTTCCATTGTTCTGATGGCACCTGTGGTTCAATCATACTGAGAAGATGCTCCCCAACCACAAGTACCCACCTCCCCTACACAGGCTGCTTCTATAATTTTAACCTAACAGCTGGAAAATTCCATTTTTAACAGGAAGCACTTTGAGCTTTGGAAGACGAAGTCAACAGTAATATACCACCTGGGTAAAGCACTTGCTACCAAGTATGATGACCTGAGTTGAATTCTTGGAGCCCACATATTAGGAGAAAAGTGATTCCCACGTTACCTCGTAACTTACACACACATTGTGAGGTCTCTGAGTATGTGCACCAATAAGAACAGCAGCTATTATGCTGGGAGGGACTTGGAATGGGAGAGGTAGCCAATAAAGAGAGGCTTTTTAAAAAATATTGTACATATGTACATATGTATCTGTGCACATGAGTGCAATGTGCTCAGAGGACAGAGGTGTCAGACCCTGGAGCTCACAGATGCCTGCTATGGGTAACTGAGCCTTTAGATAGCAGCATGTGCTCTTAGCTTCAGAGCACTCTCCAGTCCCCGAGAAACCTTTTAAATTGGGCCTGTGGTGCACAACTGTAATCCCAGGACTTAGAAGGCAAAGGCAGAACGGCAGGTACAAGCTCAAGGCTGGTCTATATAATAAGTTCTAGGCCAGCCAGGTCTAATAGCAAAACTGTATCCAGAGAGAGAATGTTTGGCCTCTGCACTACTGAGCAAAAACACATTCATATAAGAATGCACTTGCATAATCTAAAGGCTAGAGGCTCATTAGCCCCTGCCCAGGTGACCCTCTAACCAGCTTCTCAGACTCTGAAGTGCCCAAACCAATTAAACATGTTGAAACTGTAATGTCCATGCTTACTGACTGAAGATCCTCAAATTATGCTTTCCTCAGAAATTTGGCAGGAAGAGCTGCCTCTGGAAACTTCTAGAAAATAAAGCGAGTTTACACCAAATGACAGTGGAGAAGCTATCAGAGGATGGAGTGACTACTAAGACAGCAAGGACTATCCAAGGCTAGGCAGTCCTAAGTCCCCTGAGGACACCCATCCACAGCAAAAGTTCTGGGCACCTCCAAGGACATACCAGCTAACACACATTTCATAGGTCCTCAGTGAACCAACAAATGCCACCACCTACTAAGCTAGCCCTTCCTGGCCCTTTATACTCCATTCTCAAGTGCTATTGGCTGATTTCTGTAATCTGGCACTATACCCTCTCTGTGGTATCCCCAACCTGCAGGGACCCCAAAACACTTTTAACCTCTGTGCAACTTGCCAACAAGTCAGCATGTTCTTTCTTAATTTACCTGCCTAGAGAGCTCCCTTCAAATGAGGGCTTTTCTCCTCAAATATAGTAAAATCTAAAAACAAGGAAAGGGGCTTGAGAGAGGATTATTACAGCAGACCTGGGTTTGGTTCCCAGCACCTACATGGGGACGCTCACCACTGACTCTCAGCTCCATTTCTAGGGAATTAACATCACATGTGTACAGTGCCCCCACAGGCACATGCAGACAGGTGCATGCGCGCACACACCCCTCCAACATGGAATGATACCTTTGTTCTGAGCAAAAAGGGACTCTATCCCCTTTCAGCAGGAGTGGCCCCTTCTTCTTCTATTGTTTCTTTCATTTGAACTAAGGATTTCTTCACCTTTCAAAAAGCCAGGTGGCCGCGCGGTGGTGGCGCACGCCTTTAATCCCAGCACTCAGGAGGCAGAGGCGGGCGGATATCTGTGAGTTCGAGACCAGCCTGGTCTACAAGAGCTAGCTCCAGGACAGGCTCTAAAGCTGCAGAGAAACCCTGTCTCGAAACCCACCCCCCCCCCAAAAAAAAGCCAGGGTGGTTCACACCTATAATTCCAGTACTCCAGAGGCTGAGGTAGGAGGCCCAAATTCAAGGTCAGCCAGAGCCACCCAGTAACTTCCAGGCCAGTCAGGATTAGAGTAAGATCCTATCAGATAGGAAAAAAGGCTGGAGCTATAACTTAGTGGGAGAGGGCTTCCCGTAGCATTCACAAGGTTCAGTCTCTAGCAGCAGGAAAGCAAACAGCTTTGTGATCTGCACTCCAACTTAGTGCTGTTACCGAAGAGAGTGAAAACTGAGCTCTCACTCTCGCTGTTTGTCACCCTAGAGTGTGCCAGGCACAGCTTGGAAGGGAAACATCAAACTAAAACTTGGCTCCTTCCCTAAAGAGAACACACCTGGTGGAAGCAGGGTAAAGAGTGGGTCATGGGCATAGGCAGGGCATCAGAGGTCTGATGGAGGTGATAACTATCTGCCTCACCCTTTCCCACAGCTCCTGGGCTGACAGCAGAATTCAGTGGTGGAATAGGAACAGGTATAGTTACAAACTAAGTCCTAGGGGGACAAACAAAGCAGCGGAGGCCTCCATTCCACAGAAATGAACTGGGAGGAACTGGACAGTGAGGAGCAGATTCTAATCTGCGTGTCTCCACTGATGTCTTGGATGAGCAATTTAACCTTCCTGCAAGCTCCAAAATGATGCAAGAGCTGGGAATGTAGTTACAAAATTCCAGACCTAATCAAGTATCACATAAAAACACACTTCTGAACACAAGGCTGGAGGACCTAGTGTTTACTGCTAGTCCTCAATTATCAGACCTGAGATATCTTCAGAAAGCATGCCCATGGGGCTGGAGAGATGGCCCAGTGGCTAGGAGCACTGAACGCTCTTCTGGAGGACTCAGGCTCAATTCTGAGCACATACATGGCAGCTCACCACCATCTACAGCTCCAGTTCCAGGGAATCTAGCCTCTGCAGGCACCAGGCATGCATAAAATACATAGACACACACAAGCAGGCAAAACCACCCATACATACAAAATAGAAACATGGCTACACTTAATTCTAAAGATGGGAATTAAAGATATCTTCTAAGACCAATCTGCTCTTGCTCTCAGATCCAATGATCTCAACACACCAAGGAAAAGAATGAAACATATCTGGAAGCCTTGGGGACGTCTCTTACCCAGAGCACCCAGTACCTCACGGCTCTCTTTTGCTACGTCCTTGCAGAGCTCTTTCTGCCAGTCTTCCGGGCTGCCTTCCTGTTGCTCGGGGAAACACTCAGCCACCTCTTCAGTAGTTATAGAAACCTGGAGGAATACAAATCCCCACACCCCTTCAGAGAACAGCCATAAAAGGCTCCAAAATTATGGGCACCACTGACCAAATGCTAGCCTCTGTCCACATTTCCACAGAAAAGTGTCCTCCCACACCTGCATCTTCAGCTGGAAGCTGAATGGAGACACTTTCTTAGATTTCGTCTCTCGAAAGTCATCCTGGGGCCTTCCCTTCTAGCCCACCTCCGTTCCTGTGTTAGCTGTCTATACAGAACACTTTCTACCAGGGATCCTCCCAGTGGCCACAGCAGGCTGAGATGCAGATCAGCGCCTCATCAGAGAAGCTTCTTCCTGTGATAGGTGAGAACTATCAAAGACCCACAACTGGACAACGTGCAGAGTGAGAAACTGTGGAGCACTCAGTCCTACATGGAGTATCTTCATTAGCCCTCCCCTCAAAGCTCAGGGATCTATGTGGAGAAGGAGGAAAGAAGACTGTGGGAGTCAGAGGACAACTCCAGGCCACAGTGTCCTCCAGACACAGCCAGGCTGTCCATGTGAACTCGCAGAGTTGGATGGAAGTCCCACTCCTAACTAAGAAGCTATCTGCAGCTAATAGCTGATGGCAAAGGAATGAGCAGTTTTTCAGTGGCGTCTCACTAGGTATGTTTAACCACACTTCATGGCAGGCCCCACATCCCCACATCCAGTAGTTGGACAACATAAAACAAATTAAATGGTATTTTTATTGACTTTGCTTAATTTTGCTTTGTTTAGACATGCTTTTGTCTTATTAGTCTTTTGTTTGTATATTTTGGTATCTGCCTTTTTTTAAAATTTGTGTGTGTGTGTGTGTGTGTGTGTGTGTGACAGAGTTTCTCTGCGTAGTTTTAGAGCCTGTCCTGGAACTCACTCTACAGACGAGACTGGCCTCAAACTTATAGAGATCCGCCTGCCTCTGCCTCCCAAGTGCTGGGATTAAAGGTGTGTACCACCACTGCCCAGCTGTTTTGGTGTGGGTTTTTTTTTTTGTTGTTGTTGTTCTTTAAGAAAGAGAGAGAAAAGAATGTAAATATGGGTGGGTAAGGAGATAGGAAGACTCTGGGAGGAATTAGGGGGAGAGGAAAACATGATCAAAATATATTGTATGAAAACAATTTCTTTTTTTCCCCTCTGAGACAAGGTTTCTCTGTGTAGCCCTGGCTGTCCTGGCACTCTGCAGACCAGCCTTGTCTTGAACTCCAAGATCCACCTGCCCCTGCCTCTAAGTGTTGGGATTAAAGGTGTGTGCCACCAATTGAAAACAATTCTTTTCAATTAAAAAAGAAAGGGGGGGGACCATTGTGTAATAAGACAACTGCTGCTGCCCAGACATGTCCTTCCCAACAACTCGCTCTACTGCCTAAGCAGACACCTTGCCAATGTCACACCCTCCTGACATTTTTAAAAGCTCTTAAGGTTCACTGTAGCTGACTGGAGTCCTCCCTTCACTCTGTGAATACCTTGGGGGCTTCATCCTTGCTGCTAGCGGGCAGCCTCAGGACCCAGGAGTTCCGGGTTTGCATCTGGTTCTCCAGGTTCTCCAGCCGCCGCTGCAGCAGCCCGTACTCCTGCAGCAGGGTCCCCAGCACGGCCCACTTGCCCTCCAGCTGGCTGCTGAGCTCCATGGCTGTCTTCTCACAGTCAGCCAGCTTCTTCTCTGCTGACCCTGTTCGTATTTCCAGGCTTTGAAGATGGACAGCCTGGGACTCTGTTTTCTTCTCCACCGCCTGAACAGCAGCCAGGATGGCTAAAAGGGAGATCTCCGCAGACTGGATCTGGGCCTGATGTTGGAAGTCTGTCCCTACATGCCAGTCCTGTGACCAGAGACAAGGAGATGGGTTGGCTTCCAGAAGAAGGCCAAGAACTGTTCTCAATACAGTAAGATCAGGATCTTCTGGAATGGGTTCAGACTCCACTCAAAGACAACAGACACTAGACCCCACAGAACCTTCATGGGAAGAATATTGAACCTAGATTCACTGCAATGGAAAATTAAATAGTGAGCATTCAAATGTATACCAGATTTAATCTTGCTCTGTTGCAGAATATTTAACTATGTAAAGATGTATTGAATTTGTTTTACAACGGAAAGATGTGTTACATTTGTTTATGTTGTCGAATATTTAACTATGTAACGATGTGTTGCTTGCCTGCTTACGGCACCTGATTGGTCAATGACACCTGATTGGTCAATAGCAAGGGAGGAGGTATAGGCGGGGCTTCTGGCCGGGAGTAGGAAGAATTTTGGCTCAGGGGCCAGCCAGACACAGAGGAAGCAGGAAAGTAGAACAGACAGAATGAAAGAAAGGTAAAAAGCCCCGAGGCAAAACGTAGATGAATATAAACAGGTTAAATTAATTTAAAAGAGCTAGTGGGATAAGTCTAAGCTAAGGCTAAGCATTCATAATTAATTAAGTCTCTGTGTCTTTATCTGGGAGCTGGTTGGCAGCCCAAAGAAAACTCCAACCCTACTATTCTACTTCTACTAACCACCTTTTCATGCTCTGGAGACAGCCCAACAAGACCACAAAACCTGCATACCCAATGGCAATATCAGCTCCTCCTCTCCCCACACTGGGTTTCTTAGTATGTCCCTGGCTGTCCTGGAACTCACTCAGTAGACCAGACTGGCCCGGAACTCAGAGATTCTCGGGCCTCTGCCTCCTGAGTGCTGGGATTAAAGGCCTGCACCACCACCGCCCGGTACCCTCACCTCCTCTCACAGCAGCTTCCCCCAAAGTGAGGCCCTGCAGTTCTAACCTCAGTGATTCTAATGCTGTGTGAATTCCTGACCTGCCCGAAATACTAGGTGTCTTAGTTAGGGTTTCTGCTGTAGCGATGAAACACCACGAACAAAAGCAACTTGACTAGAAAATGGTTCCCTTTGCTTACACTTCCACATCACTGTGTATCACTGAAGTCAGGGCAGGAACCTGGAGGCAGGAGTTAGAGCAGAGGCCATCGAGAAGTGTTGTTCAGTGGTTTGTTCCTTGTGGTTTTCTCAGCCTGGTTTCTTATAGAACTCAGGACCACCAGCCCAGATGTGGCCCACCGACAATAGGCTGGGCCTTCCCACACAAACACTAGCTAAGAAAATGCCCTTCAGGCGTGTCTACAGCCCAATCTTTTGGAGATATTTTCTCAGTTGAGGTTCCCCCCTCTCAGATGACTCCAGCTCGTGTTAAGTTGGACACAAAGTCTGTGTGACTGAGGTACCTCATCAACTAGCCCCTGAACAGTCACCACACTGGAAGCCTTGATCTTAGCTGCCAGTAAGTGGGGACCAGAGAAAGCTGAAAGCCAGCATCTTAATCAAAAGGAAATAACCCCGAGAATATCCTGTCTAAAGGAGCTAGACAATGCATCATGTATAACTAAATAATAAGACAAAGCAAGGAGTTCCTCTGTGGGGACAGCAGATGAATCCTGGAACAGGCCTCTTCCAGAACTGGACTCTGTGCAGTCTGGGGCTAAGATACACCATTCCCCCTAAGGCTCTGTATTCTCAATTACAAGGACATCATGACTTTCTCTCTCTTAGGTGGCCAAGAATGAAATAAGCTACAGGTATGAAACAGCTCTCAGGTTGCATGACATTACCTTATATTGTATTACTAATAAACACGAAGGTTCCAGCCCACTGGCCAGAATTTTATATATTATAAATCAAAGACTGAAATGAATCGACTTTTGTGCCACTAAACTTTCTCCAAGATATCTTCCATAAAAGAACAGCAAAGTGCCCCGCACAGTGGACACTGTCGCTGACCCGATCCTTCCCTCCCTTCTTTTACAGCACCATGGGGCCAGCCTGGGGTCTGACTGCTGGCCCATAACAAGCTATGGTTGGGAGGAGTCTTCACAGATAAGGGTCAAATATCTTCGTCTCTCTGTGACCCTTGCCACAAATCTGGCACCGAGAAGTGTCTCTGAAGTTACTGCAAAGCTATAGCCAGCAGATGACCTCTACCTTCAGAGACATTATCTCGGCAGTTCATTCGCACGAGTTGGAAGCCAAAAGGTCAAGCCTGAGCTTAAAACACACCTAACCAACATTTATAAAGATGACTCGCCCTAACAACTACAGTAGCAAAGTCTTCCTGTGGGTTATTGGGAAATAGCTGGCGAGGGTGTATGCATCCACCCTGAATGGAATCGAATTCAGGCCTGAAAACCATGGAACTCCCGTAAGCAGTACAAGATTATGGCTCCCAAGACCAAAAGGGCTAGCTGGAGGGGCCTTAGCTCAGGAATAGATCTGAGATGGCCAATAATTGCGAGAGGAGGTGGAGAGATCCCGGAAAAGGAGTCCTGTGGAATTAAAAACGTCCACAGCCGGTGCATCGGGCCCAGACGTTTCCTGGTTAAGCTCAATTGGCTTATATTATGATCAAAACCCGGACAAGGACTTTATCCTGTGGGCAAAGGAGTCTTAGTCTTCCTCCCTGAGACCCTACCGAGCTCAACCCAATTTCAGGTGATAAGATGTGCTCCAAGCAAATTGAGACCGTTTCGCACCCCCCACATGGTCTGTGCGGGCCGCCCTTACCGGAGCAGCGGCCGCCTCGGTCATGGCTAAGCGCGATCCTGCCTCGTCTCAGAGTTTCCGCAGCGATCTTCCCTACCGACGGTCCTTTTGGCCCACACACAACAGACTCGGACGGCGGTCCGGGGCAAATAGCCTCGGGACGGAATACAGAGTCGTGAGCCAGCGGTGTCTCAGCTGCTCCTCCTCCACTGCTCCCGCGGCTGGATCGATGGCCCCACCCTCCGCAAGCAGGCTCCCCATTGGCTAGTCATGGAGGTCCCGCCTCCTGGCTGCACAGAGCCCAGACTCCATTGAGGTGCCAAAGCACCAGCCCGCAGCGTGCGGGCGCGTTGTCTCCACTCCGCAGGTGTGAGCGCCAGGTGTCTGGCTCCCTTCTCCCATGAACACCTGCGTGGAGCCAAGCGAACCACTGCGGTCATCAGCTCAGACTACCCAGTACAAACTAGGCCACAAGCAAGTAATTATTCAAACGTGTTTATAGAGCACCAATTAGGCTAAGATTGCCACCATCATAGTTCTTAGAGCCACTGGGCCAACCATTTCTTTGTTTTAAAAAGTGAGGGAGCCAGAAGACTCTAGGATCAAATCTAGACTCCACCGTTGGGCTCCTTCAACAAGCAGCCTTCGTTCAGTTCATTTTTAACTCAAAACACTCTTTAACATGTCCTAACGAATTCCAGGATAAACTCAGTAAGCCCGATTGGGCACAATGGCGCAGGCAAGTAAATCCTAGCATTCTGGAGGTAGAGGCAAGAAAATCACTCAAACCCAAGGTCAACCAAGGTTACACAGCACCCATTTTCCCCACCCCTAGCATTTGTTTTGCGCTTTAAACATAGAATACTTGCTTCCAGGGAGCATTTAGCATTAGAAAAGAGGCCCAGGAACCTCAGCCCAGCACCTCCAAAGCAGGGATGAGCTCTTGCAGCTGAGGATTATGCTGGAGACAGATATACTGTATACATCCTGTCTGAGCGCTTACTGACAGCTGTTGTCTTGCTTGAGGGGCTTAGACAACAGTTGGGTGAGCAGGCAAGGAGGATCCAGAACCATGGCTGAACTGCCAACGACTTGCCTACTTATCCCTGGCCCAAGAATGATGGCAGTGAGGGCTTCTGAGAGGCAAGGGTCTGAATGACATCAGAAAATAGCACAGCCAGATGATGGTACCTAGAAGCCCTCCTGATTATGCCCAGGTGTTTGAGAGCCAAACAAGAGAGTACCAGGAGAGCTGGAACCTACCAGGCTGTGTGGGCAGCACCCGACATGGCGTGGCAAAGAGGCAAAATGAACCAGCAACCCTCAAGACGCTGCAGTCTGAGACTGTCACCTCAAACCCCTGGGCTTCAGCTGGTGCTTTTGAAGGGCCCCTCAAGTACCAGCTTGGCTGGAAAGCATTTCTAGAAACTGAAGGAACTGCCACTTGGAAAAAGAAAGAGGTTCTTCCTGATGGAGGCTGTCTGGGGAAAAAGGGCACAAGATCAACAAAGAAGAGAAAAGAGACGCAGACTTAAAAGGACAGACAAAACTAGGCATTTGTCTAGTGCCTCTTGACACAGACTACTCTACGGTGACAGCTGGGCTGTTCTGTGATACAAGGAACATGAGGCTCAAGAGGGTGGAAGGATTCCTTAGCTTCATCCCAGAGTCTTCCTGGGCTTGCTCTAGTTTCCGTCAGGCATTTTTGCAGGTCTGTCACAAAGGGTCAAACACACTACCAACCCTGAGACCTGAGAGGAGTGACCCATTCCTAGCTTCCATTTCCCTCACAACTCCTAGAAAAAGTAGTAAAGGATGCAACTGCCACACCTGAGCCTCTGCTTCAGAACAGCAGCCAAGCCCCCAAAACAGGTCTACACTAAGCAGGTCCTCCCACCCTGTCAGCACCACATGGAGGAGGTAGCACAAAGTTCCTGCCCCTCAGCGGCTTTGGATCTCCAAGAAAAAAACTCAAAGCAACAAAGTAAAAATAACCAAAAAAAAAGAGAAATGCAAATTTCCAGGGCCTTCCTTTAGTCAAATGTGAACTCTGCTTTTTTTCTCAAGTAGACTACAGATTTTCATCCACGCAAGCCTTCTCCCCAAGGTCTCTCTTGTCCCATCCTGGAAGAGACAAAACTTTCTATTCCTACTGACTGCAGTACCAGCCAAAGGTAAGGAATCTTTCACAAGTCAGGAATGTCCAAAAGAGAGGAATCAGGAGATAGAGGCACCTATCAAACACCTACAGTCACCAATAGGATGACTTCTTATTTGAATGGAGAACAATAAAACTCTCCAAAGCCATTCCAGAATGACGGACCAATGTCAGGTCAGGAACAAGGGAAAGGCCTGAGAGTACAGATCCCATCAAGGGTACTCAGGAGAGTCAGAGGGTGCCATGGCAGGCTCCTCTGGTCACCCTTCCTCTTCAGGGCTGGGCTCACAAGTGGACAGACAAAATGAGGAAACACAGGACAGCCTGGCCTCATGAGTGGGTCTGCATGTGAACAGTCAGGTGGTGGTTCCTGTTGAAGGCCCGGCCACACTCAGGGCACTGATAGGGACGTTCGCCAGTGTGGATACGCTGGTGACGAAAGAGGTCCGAGGGCCGGCGGAAGGCCTTGCCACAGTAGGGACAGGCAGGCCAGCCCTGCTTGTTGCCTGTGTGCTGATGCTGGTGCAGTATCAGGGTCTTCCGTCGCTGGAAGGAGAGCAGGCATTCACTACAGTGGTAAACCTTAGCTGTTGACCTTTGTCCCATGAAAGCACTGCCTGCCAGGGAACGGTGGCTTGTGGGCTCCTTAGGTAGCCAGCTGATGACAGGACCAGGCACCACCACCTCCCCTGGTTCCAGTGTGGAGTGGCTTTCCCCTGACCCAACAGGCAGATCACTCCAAACCTCCCTGTGTTCCTCCGCTTCTACATGGGTCCGCTGATGGATTGTCAGATTAATCTTCAAGCGGAAGCTCTCCCCACAGTCAGGGCATGAGAATGCCCGCTCCCGTTGTCGTTGTCGAGGAAGGATATGGGGTGGCTCCTCCCTAGCCTCTGCGGCCTGGGGTTTCCTAATCAGTACCCTAGGCACTCCCTGGGCATGATGCCGTCTGGGGCCTCTAGTCCTGGGCCTTTTGTGGGCTCTATACATGGACTGGCTCAGGGACTCCAGAAGCTGCTGCTCAGATTCGTCCTCAGACTGTGCTTCTGTCTTGATGGTCACAGCACCACCACCTGGCAAAGGAATCATGACTGGTTTCCAAGAGGACTACATGGCTCCCCTTACCATTTGATCCAGGTCCTGTTCCAGGTTCAGGCCTCTTCTCCCTTCCCCAGTTTCTATGAGTGTCAGTCCTATTCACAGACACTATGGGCAGACCTAATGGATTATTCACCTTTGTTTGCTGTATTGTGCTCATTCTTAGATGTGCTAAGAGCAGAGAAGGGAGGAAGTTACAGAAGCCAAGAGGAGCCAGGACTATGGAGTCCAGGATTTGACTTTGGAAGACAGATGGGTGGGACTCTAGTGGGGAGACACTCCAGCCATGGCAACAGTGATACCAAGACCCTAAGTGTTGTGAAGATACTAGTTACAATAGAGATGGATAAGGAGCCCATGGGCCCCAACTGCTTCCAGACCATGATTAAGAGGCCTTGTGACTGTAATCCCAGCACTCAGGAAGCTGAGATGGGAGAATTGTCACAAATTTAAGACAAGCCTTGGCTAAACAGTGGTTTTAAAGCCAGTCAGCCATATACACCCCGAGAGGGGGTGGGGCTACGGGAGGGACTTGCCTGTGTGTCACTCATCCCACATAAATCCACTAGAACATCTACTGCCCTATCAGCCTGTGACTCCTGTAAGGGCTCAGTGCAGGTCTCACTTGATGCAAGGGTGGAAACAGAGTAAAGGTGAAGGGACAGAGCCAGGAAAAGCCCAGGCTGAAGTGAGGACAGTGGCCCTCAGGTGCAGACAGCAAAGGTCTTGTCGTTGAGCCCTATCAGAAAAGCATGGACTTCAGGTGCAGCAGCTTCACTTACACCACAGGTCAACGTGCGGTGCCAGATGTCCCAGCTGTGGATCTAGATAGACCAGCTCACAGGGTTCCTGTGGGCTTAGAGCACCATATGAACAGCCTTCCTGCTACTAGCTGACCATCGCCTAAGGCACGCAGCGTGTCCTCAAGCGGGACTTTCCATTAGGCCAGTTGACCGCAGGCTGAATGCTACTCCCTATGAGGCTCGGCCACAGTCACAAGTGTCTCCTTTCACTCACCTGGTCCCACAGACGGCAGGCTGTCTGGGGGAGGGGAGGGTGGAAATTCTCCCTCTGTAGATTCTCCCTCCTGTTTGATGGGTAAAGTGCTGGTGCTGGCTGGAATTCCTATGAGAGGAGAGAATCAGATGAGAGCCATTCCTGACACAAGTATCACAGGAGACATGGCCATTTCCCCAGCAGGTCCTGAGCATGCTTAAGGGCCTGCGAGGAAGAAATCTTCAGGCGTCCATCTGGAGGGCTTCTGAGGTAGGAACAGAGCTAGTAAGGCCACAAGCCCAGTCACATGTAGGCCCAGGCTCACAACCTCTCCCTCCACATGCTACCCTTCATCAGCTTTAAAATAACAGAAGGTTTGGAAAGGCCCGAGGACAGAGTCCCAGGTCTGTGATGGCCAGGGACACCACCCTCCTACCTGAGGTCCCACGTTACAAATTCTGTGCAAAAGCTTGAGCTTACACACTGATGAGGAACACAGAGAAGGGAGAAGTCATGTGCTATGGGGGAAAATGCAGAGAAACCACTATAAGGATTGGGAATGAGGCCAGCATCAAGAAGGAAGAATAGGGGGAAGAGAAGTAAGCACAGCTGAGAGCATAAGGATCGGTGCCCTCTGCGTAAGTCTCAGAAAAGGACCAGCAAAAACTGCCTGTAAACAGAACAGACACAGGATCCTGGGTGAGTGACAAAAGTCAACGTTCTCAACAGGCTTTCAGAAAACTGAGAAACTGCAGCATGTCAACCTAGCGCCACACTGGAGTTTCCTAACTGACCGCCATGTTGGCATTGCCACTGTAGAAGATCCAGCAGGTCCCATTCATACTCCTACCCTTACTCCATCCAGACAGGTATGTCCAGGCCCCCACAGTGCTATTCAGACATCTGAGCACTGAAGAGACTAAAGCTACCTCTCCAAGGCCCATCTTAGAGGCTTAGAGTCTTTGCAGAGTTCAGTATTTGCTTGTTTCCTATGCTGAGAACGCCAGTGTTGCTGCCCACCTGTCCTCACTTACCAGTGTCTGTCTCAGGTGGAATAACTCTTGCTTCCTCTTGCTGCGGCTGCTGTTGCTGCTTAGGTGCTTGCCTTTCTTTTGGCTCCTCTAAGGCAGGGCTGGCTGGACTTGAGGCATGCTCTGGACTCAGAGGAATTCCTAGAAACACAAACCAACATCACTGAGAACAATACCGAGGTCTCCTAGGCAGGTGGCCAGTGACTCTGGGCCACACTAAATGCAGTTTCGGATCCTGGGCTTAGAAACCAAAGACAGGATGTAAAAATACAGTGGCTACGCCCATTGCCCCACAGCTCTACTCTTGTTGTAAAACCTCTTTTGTGTTGTGTTTTGACACTGGGACTCTCTACATAGCCCTGGCTACCTTGGAACTCACTACGTAGACCATGCTGACCTCAGACTCAAGAGATCCACCTGCCTCTGCCTCTCTTCCCTGGGACTGGAAGTGTGTACTGCCATGCTGAGCTACGTCTAAGCCTCTTTGCCCATAAGAACTCCACCTAAAATGTAATCAACTGAGAATGCAAGACAGGAATGACAGCTGGATCAAGAACCTGGCTATCCGCTCACATGGTGGCTGATAATGAGATGTAACTTCAATACCATAGGTCTAATGTCCTCTTCTGGACTCTGTGGGCACTTCATGCATATGGTATACATATATATAGCAGGTAAAACATCCATAAACAAACAGTAAAATAAATGTAAAAAAATAATAAGTTTTTAAAAACCTGGCTATTTAAGGCAAGGAAGAAAAAATGATGTCCACCAGACATCAGCGTGGCTTCTGGCTTTCCCCCAAAACTACCTTCTGTAGTGCCAGGGAGTCCACTGGTACAGCAGAAAAGACACCCCAAAGACATCTTTGGAGCTCTGATGTCCTTAAATACTTTTTTTTTTGAAAAGGGATTTTTTTATTTGTTTGTTTGCTTGTGTGTTGGTGTTTTGCCTGCATGTAGTCTGTCTGTGTCGGGACATCAGATCCCCTCGAACTGAAGTTACAATTATGAGCTGCCATGTGGGTGCTATTTTCTCTGGAAGAGCAGTCAGGACACTTAATAGCTGTGCCACCTCTCCAGCCCCCTAAATACTCTTTCAGGACAACTCGACCTCCACACCTATCCTCTTCATACCCTTGGATCCACGCATGGTGTTGGGTGTGGCCGGCCTCCCAGAATAGTTTCCTACAACCTGGCTGTGACTGTGGTTATTAGAGGGTCCAAAATGAGCCTAAGCAGCCTCTCATGAACAGAGCTGGGGGAAGGATTAATTTTGCTTTTCTTTTCCTCTTGCTTTTGTCTTGTTTTGAAGACAGGGTCTCACTATATGGGTCTGGCTGGCCTGGAACACAACATTTAGATTGGTCTGACTTTGAACTCATAGAGCTACACTTCCCTCTGCCTCCTGACTGCTGGGCACCAGCCTTCTTTCCTTCTTAACAAAAATTACTAATGAGATATTAGAGTGTGTATGACAGAGAGACAGACAAACAGATGAGGGGGGAGGTATATAGGTCAGAAAACAACCTTCAGCAGTTGGTTTTCTTCCACTGTGGGTTCTGGGGATGGAGCGTCTATCATCAGATTCATACACAGCAACTTTCACCACATTGGTGAGGACCTTTTACCACTGCTGAGCCATCTCAACTGTCCGTCTGTGTTTGTTTCCTGAGACAGAGTCTCTAATGTCTTCCAGAGTGGTCTTGAACACACTATGTGGCTGAGGAGAACATTAAACTTCTGATACGCCAGCATCTACATCCCTAATGGTGGGATTACAGGCATGAACCACCATACCCAACTTTTCTGGTGCTAGGGGTCAAACCGGGGCTTCATGTAGGCTAGATAAAACACTGTACCAAGTGAGATATATACTTCATACTTCCTTTCTTCTCTCTTGTCTTTCAGGACCAAAACAAAAACAAAACAAAGCAAAATAAAAAACCAAATTATTATGAAAAAGATACTATGAGCAAAAGGGTTGATGGTTAAAGAGCTGATGGAGTCTGTCTGATATGAAATCAGCCAAAGGTTCCTACCATGGACCCACATGTGCTGAGGACAGCTGGAAACAGACACATTTGGATGAGAAATTCACAATCACAGAAAGAAGAGGCTCTATCTCTACGAGTCTGAACTCACCAGTGTGATTTTTCATTAACACAGGGTGCAGGGAACAAGGACAATGTGTGAGGCACACAAAAGCAACCTAAGCAGGGCCTCTCCACTGTCAGCACTTCTCTTCCAGGGGAACTGAGAACCCAGCCTCAGAGTCACGAGAAGTGGATCTGTAACTGACAACACTGCTCCCGAGTCTCTTTCACATTCCAGGGAGCTGTGCTGGACGCTGGAGGTCACACCGCGCACAGACATTATACACGCAACAGTCACTAGGTCTTAAAATTGTTACTTCCATAACAAACCCAGAGACAGCTGCTTCAGCTTGGTGTGCTGCTCATACCTTCAACCCAAGCACTCAGGAGGCTGGGGCAGGAGGATTGCTATGAGTTAAAGGCCAGCCTGGGCTACATATTAAGTTACAAGCCAGTTTTGGTTATTGTGTGAGACCCTGACTGAAAAGCAAACAAAGCCAGCAAGATCGCTCAGCAGGTAAAAGCCCTTTGTTGCCAAGCCTGTAGTTCCATCCCTGGGGCTCACATGGTAGCAGGAGAAAACTAACTCCTTCAAATATTTTTCCTGATCTGCATACATATACAAGACACATAAAAGAATATAACTTTTTTAAAAAAGCAAATAACAGCAAAAAGAAGCCAGTGTGGTGTCACACGCCTGCAATGACAGCACTTGGAAAGCTGAGGCAGAAGGACCGCCAAGGTGGCTACAAAATGAGCCCCAAGCAAGCCTGGGGTACAGAATGAGACCCTGTCTCAAAAAGCAATACAGAATGTCTATAAGGGCCAGTGAGATGCTTCAGCAGGTAAAGGCATTTACTGCCTAGCCTGATGACCTCAGTTCCTTCTTGGGACTCATGTAGTAGTGGAAGGAGAGAACCAACTCCAGAAAGCTTTCCTCTGACTTCCACACATGGGCACTGTGATACATACCCATATCTCTCCATACACACAGGTAAGTCAGGTGTGGCAGCACACTTCTGCAGTCCCAGCACTTAGGAGGAGGAGGGAGGGGGACCAGGAGTCAAAGACCATCTTTTGATGACATACTGAGTTTGAGGCCACCCTGAGCTACATGGGACCTTGTCACAAACACACAAAACAGCAATAACAGAAAGACAGCTGCTGCACTGGCAGATGGCAGAACAGAGTTGCTGAAGTCATATATTCGGCTCCTTATAGGAACTATAAGCAGAAACGGTGTTTGTCCTCCTAAACCATGCAAAGCACCACAAGACACTGGTTCAGAAGAGTGAAGCCCCAAGACAGAGAAAGGGAAATATGGAAGAATATGAAACCCTGGCTGTTAAAGTGCCATGGCACACTGGGTTTCTTTATTGTTATCTGGAGTCCTCAGTGTTAGATACTTTCCTCTCATGGACTTAAAAGGTGCCCAAGTGCATGACTGTGAGAGGAAAAGGGGAAGCACTCATATAGAACTCGTAACTATAAATCCAATATCATGGGATCCCAAAACCCTCTTCTAGCCTCTTTGAGCACCAGACATGCATGTGTTATACAGATATACATATAGGTAACACACCCATACACATAAATAATATTAAAAAATAAATAGCTGAGCAGTGGTGGTGCATGCCTTTAATCCCAGCATCCAGGAGGCAGAGGCAGGCAGAGGTGAGTTTGAGGCCAGCCTGGTCTACAGAGGGAGTGCCAGGACAGTCAGGACTGTTACACAGGGAAACCCTGTCTCAAAAAACCTAAATAACAAAAAGGGAACTACAAAGGGAATTCCAAGACAGAAAAACCTGAAACAGAGAAACCCTGTCTCGATGAAAGGAAGAAAGAAAGAAAGAAAGAAAGAAAGAAAGAAAGAAAGAAAGAAAGAAAGAAAGAAAGAAAAATAGGTTTTGGCAACAGTTGCACAAAGCTATACTAAAAAAAACCACAGAAATTAAATTAGCTGGGCATGAAGACTAGCATGTAATTTTAACACTTGGTAGAAATAAGAGAACCAGTTCAAGGTCATCCTTAGTTATATACCAAGTTTGAGATCACTGCTTGCTACATGCCTTAATAAATAAACAAACAAAAAATCCTCCAAGCATGGTGCCACAAAGAATTAAATAGTAAATGACATATGTAAACATCTATGTATATATGCATATTTGTGGTACTGAGGTTGACCAAAAGCGTTGCACACATTAGGCAAAAGCTCTGACATGAAGCTATAGCCCCAGGCTTACTTTCACTTTTTAAAATGTTTATTCAACTTCTTAAGTCTTTTTAAATTTCTACTGATTATTTATTATTGGTGTAAGAGTGTGTGTGAGTGCGAGTACAGCCATGCTATCACATGAGAATGATGTGCAGTTAGAGGACTACATTTTGGGATTTAGTTTTCGCTTTTCAACATGGGTTCTGAAATTTGAACTTGGGTCATCACACCTTTAAGCAAACCCTCTTACCTGCTAAGCCATCTTACCAGCCCTAATTTCATTTTTTGTTGTTGCTGTTTTTGGTTTTGGTTTTTTGAGACAGGGTCTCTCTGAGTAGCCTTTGCTGTACTGGAACTCACTTGGTAAAACAGGCTGGTCTTGAACTCAGAGATTCTCCTGCCTCTGCCTCCCAGATACAGGGATTAAAGGTGTGCGCCACCACTACGACCACTTTTTGAGAGAAGATCTCATTAAATTGCCCAGGCCGGCCAGGAACTCATTCTGTAGACTAAGCAGGCTTTGATCTATGAGTCTCCTGTTCTCCAGGACAGTGTGGATTACAGACCTGTTCTATAGGCCACATTTTATTTGGTAGTTTTTTGGTTTTTAGTTTTGTTTTTTTGAGACAGGGTCATATACCCTGTGTTAGCCTTAAACTCAAACTCCTGATTCTTTCTGGCTATTTGACTTTTTAGAGATTACAATCCTCCCACCTCAGCCCCTGAGGTGTTAGGGTTATACTTTAATAGGCAAATTGTACGGTACTTAAGTTACATCTCAGTAAAAACTGTTGAAAATATGGGAGGACTTTATGTGGGGTTTTATAGATTTAAAAGACATAAACCCAGTGCAGCATTTGAACTTTGAGTTATTAAAATTAGGATCTAAATTCCTACTGAAAATAAGGACCAGGTATTAGATGATTTTCTGTGTATGGGATGATGATATTGTGGTTAAGTCTAGAAAAAGGGAGATGGGTGGCAAAAATCTCCATCACTGACTTGTTTTTTTTTTTTTTTGTTGTTGTTGTTGTTTTGGACACAGGGTTTGCCTACAACTCACTGCTGAAGATCAGCGATGACCATTTGGTGGTCACTGTATTATTCTACTTTGGCTTATGTCTAAATATTTTATTTATTTCATTGGCTAACATGGTAGCAGAGGCCTTTAATTTCAGCACGTGAGAGGCAGAGACAGGTAGATCTCTGTGAGTTCAAGGCCAGCCTGGTCTAGACAATGAGTTCCAGGACAGTCAGGACTATATAACAGCAAAACCCCATTTAAAAAAAAAAATTAGTAAATAAACATGTGTGTATGTGTGTAAGTGTTTTGTCTGTGTATATGTACACTGCATGCATGCCTCCTGCCCAGAAGAGAACACCAGATTCCCTAGAACTACAGTTACAGACAACTATAAGTTGCCATGTGGGTGCTAGGAACTGGACCCAAGTCCTCTGGCAAGAGCAGTGAGTGTTCTTAACCACTGAGCTTCCCCAGCACTCAGGAGTCAGTAACATTCCCTTTGGAGCCACTGAAAAACACTGGCCATGAAGGCCCGGCCCAGACTGTCCCAGAGAGAAGCACAGCAGCAGTGCTCTCCTGCTGACGGCAGAGCTGAGCATCAGAGACAGGAGACGGACATGGACACCTGAAGGCGGCACACGGCAGTGGTGAAGCCACCATGTTTACCGTAATGGAAGCCTATTGTATCCTGGACCTCACAACCACACCTTTAGTGCCGGCGCCACCCACACAGAGGCAGAGTCCTATAGCTCTGAGGAGAGGCCTTCTGCTTACGCCTGCTCAGAGCAGCCTTGCACAAAGTGCAGCCCATTCTGGGTGACGGGTCTGTGCTCCCTTTCCACCCTGAGATGACCCAGTGTATCCACGAAGGTAGTGTGTTCACTTTGCCCAGGTGCTCACAATACCGCCAATACTTACCAGTGTTTGGTTTCCTTGGGCATGTTGTCTCCTCCTCACTCCCCTTCTGGCCCCAGGGGCCTGCAGGACAAGGCTCTTCTCCTCTCTCTATCCGGGTGAGGATGTTGGGTTTGGAGATGGCATAATCTGCATACAGAACGGGGAGGGGATGGGGAAAGGTCTCGGTCTCGCTGCCTAAAGGAAAGGCAAAGACTGTAGGAAGCCGTGCTCAGATGGAAGCCGAGGTGCCCCCTGCAGCCTTACCCAGGGAGACCAGCGTCTCATAGTTGTCTCTCATCACGTGCTTGTAGAGCTCCTTCTGCCAGTCCTCCAGCTTGCCCCACTCCAACTCGGAAAAATACACAGCCACGTCATCAAAGGTCATAGGCACCTGAAACCAGTGTCACACTTGTTCACCCACACATTTACAGGCATGCGTCCCCAGGCTTCCCACCTCAGGGCTCCCCACCAAAGGCTACCTTGGGGACCTCGCCCTTGCTGCCAGGGGGAAGCCGCAAGATCAAGAAGTTCCGGTTGCGCATGAGGTTCTCCACGTTCTCCAGCCGCCGCTGCAGCAGCCCGTACTCCTGCAGCAGGGTTCCCAGCATGGCCCATTTGCCCTCCAGCTGGTTGCTGAGCTCCACAGCTGTCTTCTCACAGTCAGCCAGCTTCTTCTCGGCTGTCCCTGAGCGTCCTTCCAAAGTCAGCAGGCGAGCCAGGCAAGAATCCACTTTCTTCTCCAAGGCCTGAACGGCTGCCACCACAGTCCACAGTGTGATCTCTGTGGAGTAGAGGTATGAGCTCTTCTCTCCATCTGGCTGGGGTTAAGAAGAGGGGTAGGAGGCCTCTTATTACACATCTGCTTGTACCTCTGAGTACTTTTGCTCAAGAAACAAAAGGATCATATAATCAAAATATCTGCATCTTAAACCAGGCATGATGGTACATATCTACAGTCCCAACATTTACAAACTGAGGCAAGGAGATAGCCTCAGGTTCAAGGGCAGCCTGATCTACACACTTCCAGGCTAGCCTAGCCTAAAGAGTTGAGACCAGCCAGGTGTGGTGGCACACGTATTTAATCCGAGCTCTTGGGAATCAAAAGCAGGTGGACCTCTGTGAGTTCAAGGCCAGCCTGGTGTGGTCTGCCTGGCAAATTCCAGACCACCTAGAACTGCATAGTATACCAAACACTGTCTTAATGTAAACTGCAGCTTTACATTTAAAAATTCACCCAACCTGAAATAAAAATAAATATTTAGAAAGAAAAAACTTGTATCTGTTTTAAACATGTTCACACTTTTCTTGTCATTATTTCCTCCATGATGCAACGATTAGCCTTTCTATTGTACTGGAAATCTAGAGATGACGCACCACCGTATTTTGGAGTCTATGAGTGGATTATATGCAAACACTACATTATTTTATGTCAGGAACTTGAGCATCCCTTGTCCACTGGGGGAGAGCTGTAGTTGTTGCAATAATGTGATAGGTAGTGTTGAGATCTATCCTGTTGGCAAGTTTAGGGGGATATTAGGTGCCACAAGACAGGTGAGGGATAGGGCAGGTGGGATGACCTGGAAGACATCATCTGGACAGGTATGGGAAGGCCTTCCAGCCTCACTCCCATAAAGCCTATTTTCTTTTCCTTGTAGGCAGGGAACCCAGAAGGGCACACAGCAAACTAAAGGGAAGGAGAGGTTCCCTTCAAAAAGTTTCCAGGAAACTAAGGTTTCAGAAACTTGTCTGAGATGTATTGGTGATAATAGATAATACTTACAGAGAGATTTTTTACAGGCAAAAGTTCTAGCATGTTCTCTGACATGGCCATACCACCCTTCTAAAACTGCTAAACTTGCAATGATTCTCAACCTTCCTGGTGCTGCGACCCTTTAATGCAGTTCCTCATGTTGAGGTGACCAGCAACCATAAAATCATTTTGTTGCTACTTCGTAACTGTAATTTTGCTACTGCCATGAATCGTAAATATTTGATATGCAACGCCAAGGGGTTGCGACCCAAAAGTTGAGAACCACTGAGGTAATAATCTTTAAAGAAACAAATGAAAAAGGTCACAAAATTCAGAAACCTGTTGCTAGCAGGATTCAGTCAAATTGTTTCCTAAGTAAAAGTAGAGTTGCTAGATATTTTAAAGGAGGTTTCATTCTAAGGTGTTAGTCTGAGACTTAAGCTCGGCCTCTACCTGCCCCTCTGCAACCTCTGCTTTGCGGATGCGGTGGGTAGGCCACACCGGGCCCTCCTCGGCCAAAGGCCTCAGAAGAAACACCGGGCAGGGGCTCTCAGCTGTGTCATCTGCAGGGTTCTTCGAGGCCTTCAGGAGGCATCTGAGCGCCCGGCCTAGCGAGGTTCCGGGGGCCTGGTCGCGGTCACCGGTCTAAGGGCGCAGCCCACGGGGCCTGGTGTTTGAGCCGCCCGCCGCTGGGCGCAGGCCCGTGGCCTCGGTGTCCACCGGGCCGGTGTCTCCATGACCCCCGCGGACTGGGTGAGGGCAGGGTAGGGAGAGAGGGAGCGCTCCGGGCCTGGTGTGCCGAGACCCTCGCACGCGGCGGCCACCGGCCGGGGCGCTTACCCGGGCGGGCGCCGCTTCAGCCATGGCTACCGTGTCCTCGCTGGGGTGCGATCCTCCGCCGACAGGACGGACCACGCGCGGGCTGAGGTTCTCCGCCGACAGGTTGGGCCAAGCGCAGGCTGCGCGTCGGTGACGAGCAGGAGCCGCCCAGCGTCGGAACTGCTTGTCTGGCGGCCGCAAACTCCAACCGACCCGAGCCACGTGCCCCGCTGGCCCTTTAACGGAGCCGCGGGGGAGGCCGCGGCCGGGCGCGCACAGCGCCCCCTGCCGTCCGAAGGGGCGCACCCGAGAGCGCTCCACCCCGCGGCCGCGAGCCTGCGACGCCGAGCCTGGCAGGGGACGCCTGGCAGCTGGCCTCGACGGAAATTCAGGGAAGACGCCCGGGAGGGAAACCCTCAGGAAATTCCCAGACTACACGCTCGGGCGGAACACCCTCATCCCAAGAGTTTTCAGAGTCCCTTTTCTAGGGTCTGTAACCTAGAGAGGAGAACCTAGGAGGAAAGATAAAGGGTCCTAACCCTCCCCCCCCAACCCCCCACACACACACTTTCTGGTTTTTCAGAACAGTTGGGAATCCCTAAGGGGAAAAGTGCTTAAAAAAAAAAAAATCCAAGCCCGAGACTGGGATCTACCTCAGTGGTAGTGGTAGAGTGCTTGCCTGGCTTGTGCCAGAACCCAAGGGAAGTGCTTCCGGAGTATCCTCTCACGCACCCGCATTTGAGGTTCTTAGCCTCTGGGATTTATGAGTGTCACCTGCACAGCCCGGGCAGAGCCCCTTCTTCCAGCCCTCTCTGCCACATCCAGCCTGGGCTAGCATGGGCCATCAGCAGGGCATCCTGTAACCCTTGGCTCCAGGCTGATGACCCGGCTCTTCCAGCCAGGGGAGTTCAAATGGCACAATGGACAGGAGGACAGCTACTGTGTCCAATATCCTTCTCAAACTAGAAACCCTTACTCAGGAAGCCCAGAATTAACCTTGGAATATAAAGTAAAACCTGCTTTTCTTGGTTTCCTGCATTTTTTACTCATGCTATGGTCTTTATCCAATAAACCAGTGAACTTCCCGCTGGCAAATTCTTTTTAAATTTTATTTTTTGGGTTTGTTTTGGTGTCTGTATTATTTAAAATATTTTAAAAATAATTCTAAAATAATCAGTTTTGAGGCTGGCAGATGACGCACCGTGTAAAGTGCATGGCGGAACTTGCTGCCCAAGATGATACAAACCTAATGGTCTAAGTTCCTCCTCCAGGGCTTACACAGAAGTAGAAGGGGAGAAGTAACTTCTACTGACCTACACACACTGTAAATAAAACCTTTTTTAAAAAATTAGTTGCAGCCGGGCGGTGGTGGCACATGCCTTTAATCCCAGCACTTGGGAGGCAGAGACAGGTGGAACTCTGTCAGTTCGAGGTGAGCCTGATTTACAAGAGCTAGTTCCAGGACAGGCTCCAAAACAACAGTGAAACCCTGTCTCGAACAACAAAACAAAAATTAGTTGCATGCTCGGCATGGTTGCACACACCTTTAATCCCAGCACTTGGGAGGCAGAGGCAGGCAGATTTCTGAGTTCAAGGTCAGTCTGGTCTACAGAGAGTTCCATGATAACCAGGGCTACAGAGAGACCCTGTCTTGAAAAAACGAAACCAACCAAACAACTTCATATTCATCTGGATGTGGGACACTTCCCTGTAACCTCAGCACTCGAGAATCTGGGGCAGGGAATGAAAGCACCAGGTCTGCTTGGATTACATAGCTAAACCCTGTCTCAAAAAATCCATCCTTTTGGGGGCTGGAGAGATGGCTCAGAAGTTAAGTGCACTGGCTACTCTTCCAGAGGTCCTGAGTTCAATTCCCAGCAACCACGTGGTGGCTCACAATTATCTATAATGAGATCTGGTGCCCTCTTCTGGCATGCAGGCAGACATGGAAGGAATGTTGTATACATAATAAATAAATCTTTTTAAAAAATCCATCCAGCCGGGCGGTGGTGGCTCACGCCTTTAATCCCAGCACTCGGGAGGCAGAGGCAGGCGGATCTCTGTGAGTTTGAGACCAGCCTGGTCTACAAGAGCTAGTTCCAGGCCAGGCTCTAAAAAAGTTGCAGAGAAACCCTGTCTCGAAAAACCAAAAAAAGAAAAAAGAAAAAAAATCCATCCTTTTCTATCAGTAGTGCACACTGTAATACTGTGTTAGTCTAGGGAAGTCTGTAAACAGGTCCAGTGTCAGAAACTAGATTTTAACAGAAAACAAACCACAGCCAATGTGTTCTGCTCACTGATGTATCCTGAATGTTAAAACTGCCGACATAACAAGTTTCCATCATTTATTTGCTCTCAAAAGAAACGAGGAAAAGTAAGATGGTTTAAGGGAGGAAAGGTGTTTGCTGCCAAGTCTGTCACTGGAGTCTGATCACATGGTAGAAGGAGAGAACTCTTGTCTTCTGAGCTCCCCCGTGTGCTGATGTAGGCCAATTTTTCTGTCCCACCGACGAGCTCCCAAATCACGACATGGATACTTATTAATTATAAAAGGTCAGCTAATAGCTTAGACTTGTTTCTAACTAGTTCTTAAAACTTAGATTAAATCATTTCTTTTAATCTAGGTTTTTTATGTGGCTCAGTTATCTTTATTTTGTAATGCCCATGTGGCTTTCTCTGCATCTGGCTGGTGACTCTGCCTTCTTCTTCCCAGGATTTTCTCTGCCCCCCAAATCCTACCTAGCTATTGGCCATTTAGCTTATTAAGCCAATCAAGTGACATATTTTCAGTGTGAAGGACTATTCCACAACATGCTCACACAAACAAGTGTAAAAACAGATGAGGCAAGCTCTCTCAAAAGGAGCTTAGACACCAAAAGGCAAGAGGCTGATTCAGGACAGGAATAACGCAATTGCAGCCCATCTGGCGTGGCAAGTAAGGTAGGCTGTAGCAAGCCTTCAGCACTAGAGTTTGCTTTGGATCAGCAGCTGGGAACGCCACAGCAAGACCGAAGAAAGCCCATGTTCAACAGCTCCACAATGTCATATGGTGGTGAGACTAGCTAGGCTACCTAGAGCCAGGTGTAAGTGAGCATTATGTGTGAATAGGAAGGAGAGGCATGCCAGTTTAGTTGGGCATGTGACATTGCGGCCCTATGTATTACGTGCAACTTAACCAGTTCACTTTCCAGAACCACCTTCTCCATGCCTCCCAGAGCAGCATTTCAATGTATGACAGTTGAAACGGGCAAGTCATTTAAAACAGCGCCTACAGAGCCTGGAATGCTGACTCCCACCTGAAATAACAGCGTTCAGGAGGCTGAAGGTGGGAGGATGGCTGTGAATTCAAGCCTAGGCTACATAGCAAGTTCTGTAACAGCTGGGGCGGGGGAAAAAGGAACACTTCCTGAATCTGACCCTTGGAAACTCATACTCGTGGGGGGACCAACTCCTACAAGTTGTCCTCTGACCATCACACACACAGACAGACATGCATGCACCCATATACATGCAAATGTTAGAGATCTAAAATAAAAACACTGCCTACTGATGGGTTCACAATGTTGTGTGTTCTGAAACCGGTGGTGCACACCTTTAGTCCCAGTGCTGGGAAAGCAGAGGCAGGTGAAACTCTGAGTTCAAGGCTAGCCTAGTCTACAAAGTGAGTTCCAGGACAACCAGGGCTACACAGAAACCCCGTCTTAAAAAAACAAACAAAAAGTATGTTTTGTGTACACATGGACCCACGAGCTTTCCCCAATGCCCTGCTTTGTATAGACACCTGTGTTCCACCACTCAGCTTTGATTTAGACACCTCCATGTCCTCTTCCTGTTCTTGTGTTGAACAAAACTACATGCCATAAACTACATGTCCCAAGTTACTCATTTTGTTTTGAATGAAGATTCAGTTTCTGTCTTTTGGATATAGGTCTCCATGAAGGGTATTGCCAATCTTAACAGCACAATTGAAGGTTAACTCTACACCAGGAACTGCTGTTCGGGTGGGGAAGCAGGAATCTGAACTTTTTTATTATATGTACATATATATATGAAATTATCTATTATACATTAAGACAATCTTGCTACTGTAATGCAAAACCATGGTGGATTGGAGGTGCTATTGAGTTTTCTCCAACATGAAGGAGGTCCTTCTGTTTAATTCAAAGTCCTACACAAGCTCAACTGGGGAGGAGGGAATCTTTGCCTCTGCCAGCCCCTCCCATTTTCAGAAACTTTTAAAACAAGTTCCTTCATGTGTTGGATACTAGAGTATCTGTCCCTGGACGAGGAGGGATCTCTGAAGCCTTCTTTTTTGACCTGGCCTTTTAAAAAAAATCCTAGGGGCTGAGCAGGGATAGCACAGGCCTTTAATTCCCGTACTCTGGAGGCAGAGGCAAGCAGATCTGTGAGTTCCAGAACCACTGAGGCTATTACAAAGTGAAACCCTGTCCCGAAAAACAAATAAACAAAAATCCTATTGTATTTCTAATGGAATTTTCACGAGTTTTGTAATTTTGTAACTATCCAAGCTCCACTTCCTAAACTTTCAGTACTTTTAATGAAAATTTTAAACTGCAGGCATTTAGGTGTTGTTTGTAGACGTTCTGCCCAATGCACACCCAGCCATCTCTGAGAAGATGACACTGACCATCATACCCACAGCCTCTCTTGGGTTCTGAAGCTTAGCTCTCTGCTCACTGTGACTTCCTGGCTTTTCCTTTGTCTCTTCTCACCTCCTGCTGTCCTGTGTAGTGAGATTTGGTGGGATAAAGTATGCTTTTGTCCCTACCCCCTGCAACATACGGGTTTCAAGTTTTACTATTGCAATGAAAGTGCTATGTGCTGGCATTAAAAGGAAATGGTGCTCAGCATGGTGGTACTTGAGAAATGATGATGGGAAGATCAGGAGTTCAAGCGCGGCTTCAGCCTCACAGAAGTTCAGAGCCAACTTGGGCCATATGAAACCCCACCTCAAAAAACAAAAATATTCTTTAATGTAAATTCCGCCAGGCAGTGTTAGTGTTAGTACACACCTTTAATTCCAGCACTTGGGAGGCAGAAGCAGAAGGCGGCAGATCTGAGTTTGAGGACACCCTGTTGTACAGAGAGGGTACCAGAATAGCCAGGGTATACTGTCTTGAAAAACAGAAACACAACAAAAATGCCTCAACCCAGAGGTGTAGGATGGAGTCTGAGGCTGTACTACTTTCAAGCTCCTAGCAGGTACTGTACTGACACCGTACTTCAGGGAACAGAGAAACAGAACCTAACCTTGACACTAAAGTGTAAAACTGTAGAAGCAACAGTATCCCTGGTCCAGCATCTGAGCTCTGAGGCATGATGGTCATAGGGTCAGGCTAGGCTTCCTGGAGAGGAACCTCTCTTCATTTGACTCCTGGTGACAAGTCTTGATAAACAGAAACATCCCATGTGATTTTTTTTTCTTAAATACAAGTAACAAGATTTATTCCAGACATAGCAGAACATCCAAGGATACATTCACATATGACCAAGGAACCCACCCTCCCCAAATGACAGTGGGGCAGGTACTCAACACTCCTGAGACAAGCATCTGTGCTTTTTCTCCTTCATCTCTGGGAAAGTCATTGGAGGGTCTAATTTGATCCTCAAGAGACACCTGGTGTAGGAATCAAGCGCTGCCTTCTACTCCCTGACCCCAGAACTGCAGAAACACAGCAAAGCCAGGGGCAAAAAAGAGTAGAGTATGAGACACCAAACTCCCAGAACTGAACTCTCAGCTTCCTCAAAGAAGTCTTTACTCCCAGAAGGGGCTTCAGGGACTTCTACTTGGCCCACCTGAGAAAACTAGCCCCATCTGAGTGCACTCTGAAACCCACCGAGGGAACCCAGCAGTGTGTCTTGGCCCTCTGGACTATGTTAAATGTGGGTGGGCTAAAAGAGCCCATAAACTATTCCCTCCTGGAGGGTAGGCTCAGTTCCCATGTTAGGAACAATGTCTACAACTCTTGAAATTTATAAAACAAGTTTTGAGCTATATTTTAAAAAAATCAACAAGAATCTAACTCCAAAAAGAGGTCTTTAGAACAACCTAAGCAGTTCATTTAAATTATTTATACTAGTTTTTAACAAGGAGGCTAAAAAAGAAAGGGAAGTAGAGGACAATACTTCCCGGAACTCTCCACATAACTCTGTGGCCCCATTCATTCAACTGTGGGAAGACGTGTGAAATGCTAGGGTGGGCCCTGGAACTGGCCCCCAGTCCCTGCAGTGTGACAGTGCACCAGAAAGGAGAAAAACAAGGACCTGAAGAGCTAAAGAAACAGTAAACCCAGTAGCAGGGCCAAGATGGCAGAGGCTGGGGCACAGATCTCTCCTGTGTCTCAGACTAGCTTTTGTGCTTAGCCAAGGGGGGTGGGGGGGGCAAAGAAGAAACAATTTTCCTCAGGAAGAAGTCAGCCTAACTTTGTAGTGTCTCTGCGGGGGACTCACGCCACCCCCCTCCACCCCCGGACGGTGAGGGGCTGGCAACCTTAAAGCAGGCCATTGGGCCTTCCATGCTCTGGAGCCAGCCCACCCCTCTCCCGCTGGTGAATTTTCTGGTGCTGCAGGAGGTGCTGCTTCTGGACAAAGCTCTTCTCACACTCGGGGCAGCTGTAGGGACGCTCGCCAGTGTGGATGCGCTGGTGCCGCACTAGGTCAGACGGGTGGCTGAAACTCTTGCCACAGTACCCACAGATGAGAGAACTCCGACTTTTCCTCCATGGGATGTGGCCAGGCAGAGCGACTAAGCTGTTTGGTGAGAACCTCTCCTGGATATGAGGGCTGGTGCTGGGGCCCTCCTGCTGGTGGCAGCGCTGGTGGGTCGCCAGGCTGACCTTGCAGCTGAAGCTCCTGTGGCACACATCACACTGATGCAGCTTCGACTTTTTGGCTTGTGGTTTCAGTCGTGGCCTGGGCCTGAGGCTCTCCTCTGGTTCTGTGGCCGAGTAAGACTCTCTGCCCACGTGGCTCTGCATATGTGCAGTCAGCTGCTGCTTGTAGCGGAAGCTGATCTGGCATTCAGAACACTTGTATGGGCTGCTATCCCTTTTCACCTTCAGGCCCTGTCCACACTCCTGACCCAATTGTACCTGCCTCTGAGACTTCTGTTTTCGGGGGCAGTCCAATTTTCTACCAGGGGCAGGGTTTCTACTGCCTTCAACAGACTCTGTGTTAGAGTCCCCAGGGCCTGAATCCAAGAGGGCAGAATCTCCTGGATTATTCCAGAACACAGCCTGCTCCACGCCAAAGAAAGCCTGCTGTTCAGCAGCACTGGAAAACATGCTGGGCAGACCTGCAGGGTCCTCCTGCTTGTACAGCACCTCCTGTTTAACCATGGCCCTATCTGCTGCAAAGAAAAGACCAACAAAAGATTATATTCCAGTACTTCTGGTGTGTCCAGAACCAAATGCTTGGGTACTTCAGGAAGACTCAAAACAAAGCTTCTTAGGATGACAATCCGGAGGAGGATCTCAACATCTTACTCTTAGACAACAATGTTATTATATTCTCCAAACTCATCTATAAGCTGGTGCTTAAACTCTATGAAAAATGGAAAAATACACTGTAACCACTTGGTTCAAAAGCGTTAAAATAACAAATTTGAAGCTGGGCCTGGTGATACAGGCCTGTAACCTCAGCTACTCAGAAAGATGAGGCAAGAGAGTCACAAGTTAACAGATTGCTTAGGCTGCAGGGCAAGTTCAAGACCAGTGTGAGCAACTAAGTGAGACCCTATCTAAATTTTGTTTTGTTTTGTTTTTTGAAAACATGGTTTCTCTGTGTAACAACTCTGGCTGTCCTGGAACTCGCTCTGTAGACCAGGCTGACCTCAAACTCCCTATGTCAAATTTTTAAAAAGATGTTTTAAAAAGGGGCTGGAGATAAAGCCCAGCCGCAGGTACAAGGCCCTGCGTTTAACACTAAACCAGCAGTTTGAAAGCCACACGACGAGGACGACTCAGTGGTTAGAGCGGCTGCTGTTCCTGCAGAGGACTCAAGTCCAGTTCCCAGCACCCACATGGTGGCCACAACCATCAGTAACTCCAGTTTCAAGAGATTTGATACCTTCTAAACTTCAAGCATGAAGTACACAGGCAAACAGCAAAAACACCATGCACATAAACTAGTAAAATAAAATTATTTCGTTCTTCCTGGATGTTCTGCTCAAACGCTTCTCCTCATTTCTTTCTCCCTTGGTCCTGTGATTTGTTGCCCACCCTCCACCGCTCACTCTGACCACAGCCTATTATGTATATTACTTACAGGGCATGAAAAAGCAGGCTACACAGTCTGCAATACTCCAAAGACTGACAGGGGTTAAGGACCATCTAGAACAGTTCTAGTCAAAGTATGGTGGCTCACACTGTAATCCTACTCAGGAGGTAGAATCAGGAGGATCATGAGTTCAAAGCCAGCCTGAGCTACATAGTAAGTCCAGTCTATCGTGGACTATGTAGTAAGACTTGTCTCAAAAACAGACAGAGGCCAGAGAGATGGCCTGCTGAACAAGAGCACTTGTTCCCAACACCCACACCGGGTGGCTCCCAATCATCTATAACTCCAGCTCAGGGAGGTCCTACCCTGTCTTCTGTGCTCCATGGATACCCCACACACATCATACATTCACGTACACACATGCATACATATAAATAAAAATGAAAAAAACCTTTAAAAACAAACAAGCTGGGTGGTGGAAGTTCCTAGGATCAGGAAGGCAGATGCAGGTAAATCTCTGAGTTTGAGGCCAGTCTGGTCTACAAAGGAGTTCCAGGACAGCCAGGCCTACACAGAGAAACCCTACCAAAAAATAAAATAAAAAAAAAACACAACAACAAAAACAACAAAACCAAACAGGAGTCCACAACCTGCACGTGCCAGTATTGGTACTATTTGGCAGTTCAGCTGTGGATACACTTTATAAGCTATAGGAACCAGAAGGGTAGGGATGGAGGAAGAAGACAGACGAACACTCTAGAACTACTCACCCAGGTGGGTACCTTCTTCTACCAAGTCACCCACCATCTCTGCACCCAATTCCACTTCTTCTTCTGGCTGGCCAAGGACCTCTGGGTTGGAAAAGATACAGTGTGAGTCCAACAGAGTAAAACTTGCAGCATGCTGGTCAGACACCACTGAATAAACGACCAATGCTAGGGAATCAGTACTAACAGTTAAAAAGAACCAGATAAGGTTACTGCCATTTTTCCCCAGACATTTCTGGCCAATGGAAATTTCAAGATGTCATTGTTTTTAATGACTGGGTAATACCAGTCCATTGTGTAAATACACCACACTTTCTTTATTCATTCTTTAGTTGAGGAACATCTTGATTGCTTCTAGTTTCTGGCTATATGAATAATGCTGCTATGAACAGAATTGTGCAAGTGTCCTTGTGGTATGATGGAGCATCCTTTGGGTATATGCCCAAGAGTAGTACAGTTGGGTCTTGAGGTAGATCAATTCCCAATTTTCTGAGAAACTACCATATTGATTTCCGAAGTGGCTAAGTTTGCACTCCTACCAGCAATGGAGGCATGTTCTCATTGCTTTGCATCCTTGCCAGCATGAGCAGACCCTAAGTTCTGCTGTTCCTTCATTAGGGCCGCGAGCTCATGGGCCAGTGTCCACACAGCACCATCACCTCTGCCGTACAGCTCAAGTTTTTCCAAGGATTCCTTCCACAGGGCCTAATTTCATCCCCCTGGCCTCCTTGCTGAGGCAATTCCAGGTAATGCAGTCTCTGTGACGCAGGAAAATAGCCTCAAGAGAGTATATGACCCATCTGGGGTAACATGGTCACCTCTTTGACCCACTTTGACTTTTCTCACCCCCATGGATCTGGTCCAGTCAGTGGCCTCCTTGGTATTTCTCCAAGGACCCACATTTAAAAAGCATTTATCTAACAAGAAAAGAATACATTTGTTATACAGCATGTATTGGTAATATTTTATACAAAAGACTTCCAGTCTACCAAACAAACACAGAGACAGCAGTGGCTGGTAATGATGCTGGCTAATTGATTGGCAAGAAAATGGGTTTTGTCGGCCTATACTGTATATCTCAATACAAGTGGAGACCAGAAAGAAACTTGTGGAATTTAACTGTGTAAAGATATGCTACATTTGTTTAACTATGTAAAGATGTTGGAGGAGGCTACTTGTTGGTTCCAGGCTGCTCATCCCCAAAATAATCACACAGAAACTGTATGATTTAAATCACTGCTTGGCCCATTAGCTTTTAGCTTCTTATTTGCTAACTCTTACGTCTTAATTTAACCCTTCTCTATTAATCTGTGCATCACCATGAGGTCGTGGCCTACCAGCAAAGTTTTAGCACGTCTGTCTCCTGCGGCTCCATGGCTTTTCTCCAACCCTGCCCTTCTTTCTCCCAGCATTCAGTTTAGTTTTCCCCACCTAGCTCTGTTCTACCCTATCAGGCCAAGCCAGTTTCTTTATTAAGCAATGATATTTACAGCATTCAGAGGGGAATCCCACATCACCTCCCCCTTCACAAAGATGTTATATTTGACTATGCTGCACTTATTTAAAGATGTGCTGCTGTTTCACCTTGCCTGCCTACGGCATCTGACTGGTCTAATAAAAAGCTGAATGGCCAATAGAAAGGCAGGAGAGAGATAGGTGGGGTTGGTGGGCAGACAGAATAAGTAGGGGGAAGAATCTAGGCTCAGCTCAAGAGAACAAAGAGAGAGAGGAGAGGAGAGAGGGAAGAAGAGAGGACAGATGCCCAGGACAAGTTAGGCAGCTGCCAACCAGATATGGAAAAAAGCAGTGAAAGTAGGCCATACAGAAAGAAGGTAAAAGCCTTGAGGCAAAACAGATGAAAACACAAGTTAAATTAAGTTGTAAGAGCTAGTGGGATGCCAGGCGGTGGTGGTGCACGCCTTTAATCCCAGCACTCGGGAGGCAGAGGCAGGCGGATCTCTATGAGTTCGAGGCCAGCCTGGTCTACAAGAGCTAGTTCCAGGACAGGCTCTAAAGCTACAGAGAAACCCTGTCGGGGCGGGTGGTGGTGGCGGTGGTGGTGGTGGTGAGCTAGTTGGACAAGCATTAAGATAAGGACAAGCATTCAAAATTGCTAGTAAAAAGAAAACCTGTTACAGCCGCTCTAAGGAGTCAGTCAGTTGTCTCTTTCCATCGTGGAATTGAATGCAGGTTATCAGGCTTTATAGCAAGCACTTGTACCCACTGAGCCACCTCAGCAAGACCAACCTGATCTCCAAATGAGTTTCAGGACAGCCAGGGCTACATAGAGGTTTTTTTTTCTCTCAAAACAAAACAAAAGTTTATTATATTTGTGGTGGTTTGAAGGAGAATGGCCCCATAGAGTCATATGCTTGAAAACTTTGTTCCCAATTGGTGGAACTGTTTGGTAAAAGTTGGGTGTAGCCTTGTTAGAGGAGGCGAGTTGGTGGGGGGAAGAGGGAACAGGGCTTTAAGGTTTCAAAAGACTGAAGCCAGCTTGAGTTAGTTTTCCCTGCATCTTGCTTGCAATTCAAGATAGGAGCTCTCAGGGCTGTTTCAGTTGCTTGCTACCTCCTATCTCTGCTTGGCCATCAAAGACTCAGAAACCATAAGCCGCAAATAAATTTTTTTCCTACAAGTTGCCTTGGTCAGTGTCTTATACAGCTACAGAAAAGTAACTAATACTTCATAGCTATATAGTAAATGCCTATATTATACTTCAGCAATAATATCATCATAAATAACTTCAAGAAGCGATTTGGTTATCACAGAGAAGAAATACAAAAGGCTCAACCCAGAGACCTTCTCAAGTCTCTGCAGGTGAGCGGACCTGGAGACTCATTCCTCCTCCCGGCACAGGCTCTGAGGGCAAGAGCCAGGCAGAGTCCCAGGTGCAATCAGGAGGGCTCTGAGAGAATTCAGAGAGAAAATGGCCACTCACTCAGAGAGACCAGAGTCTCATAGTTGCTCTCCATAACATTCCTGTAGAGCTCCTTCTGCCAGTCCTCCAGGTTCTCCCACTCCTGTTCCGAGAAACAGACCTCATCATTTTCAAGGGATTCGGACACCTGCAATTGAAAGCCACAAGAAATAAGCACTTTGACTCATATCATGAGTGCGAGCCAGTGATTTAACATCTTGACTAATCTAGGGCTGAGCTCCCCTTCTTTCCTAACTTTTAAACTTAGAGATTCTACCTTGGGGGTCTCCCCTTTGCTGCCTGGGGGAAGCCGCAGGACCCAGAAGTTCCTGTTGCGCAGCAGGTTCTCCACGTTCTCCAGCCGCCGCTGCAGCAGCCCGTACTCCTGCAGCAGGGTCCCCAGCATGGCCCACTTGCCCTCCAGCTGGTTGCTGAACTCTACAGCTGTCTTCTCAAAGTCAGCCAGCTTCTTCTCAGCTGTCCCTGCTCGTCCCTCAAGACTCTGTAGTCGGGCAGCCTGGGATTCCATCTTCTTCTCCACAGCCTGAATAGCGGCAACCACTGTCCAAAGTGAGATTTCTGTGGTCTGAAAATATGGGCTTTTCTCTGTTGTTTGTGAAGGTTGTGTGGCGGGAGCTAACGGTGTGGAACGCCGTTTCCTCCTGTGCTGTAGGATTGAGGATATGAGGCCAGTGAGACAAGGTCACTTCCAAATATCAAATAAAGAAAGCAAGACCAGGCTCCTAGCTAGCTTCCTTAAAACAAACAAATTCAAACATACTTTTTTATTCTGATATTGTGCTGGCTAGTTTTATATGAACTTGACATAAGCTGGAGTCACTGGAGAGGAGGGAGCCTATACTGAGAAAATGCCTCAATAAGATCAGGGTGCAGGCAAGCCTGTAGGGTATTTTCCTAATTAGTGTCTGGTATAGGAAGGCCCAGTCCATTGTAGGTGGGGACACCCCTGGGCAGGTGATCGTGGGTTCTATAAGAAAGCAGGCTGAACAAGCCATGGAGAGCAGGCCAGTGAGTGAGCAGCACCCCTCCATGGTCTCTGCTTCAGTTTCTGCCTCCAGGTTCCTGCCCTGACTTCCTTCAGTGACGAACAATGTTATGGAAGTATAAGCCAAATAATAAGCCCTTTTCTCCCCAACGTGCTTTTTGGTTATGGTGTTTCATCAAAGCAATAGAAATCTTAAGAAAGATATTGAAAATTTCATGTGGGGCCGGGTATGCAGCTCTGTTGATATGCTCACCCAGCATGCACAGAGCCCTGACCTCGATCTGAAGCACCACATAAACCAGGGTGTATGCCTGTAATCCCTGCACTTGAAAAGGAGGCAGTAGAGTTAAAAATCCAAGGTCATCCACTACACAGCAAGTTCAAGGCCAGCACAGGCTACAAGAAGCCCAGTCTCTCAAACAAACATTAAAATTATAACAAAAAGGAGGGAAGAAAGAAAAAGTTACATATACTGTACGTCTACATATAATTTTGAAAAATATCAGAAAAATAGATAAAAATCATCATACAGTTAAGCTTTTCCCTCAAATTGTCCTCTGCCCTCCACACTCATGTGTGCACACGTACCCAGACACCACACACACACACACACACACACACACACACACACACACACAGACACACACAGAGTAAATAAACAAATGTAAAGAACAATTTTTAAAGCTGTTGTTGGGCTGGTGAGATTGCTCAGCAGATAAAGGCCAAAAGTTTGATCTCTGGGATCCACGTGGTGAAAGCACAGAACTGACTCCCGGAGCCGGCATCTGACACCCAACCACACGAGTGAAATGGCACATTCACTACCCACGAAATAAACAAACAGAAACAGGCCAGGCCTGTTGGCACATGCCTTTAATCACAGCACAGGGGGATGTTCATGAGTTTAAGTCTATCCTGGTCTACATAGTGAGTCCCGGGTCAGCCAATAAGACTCACAAAAAATTCAGTACTAATAGTCAACATTTACCTACTAACTTGTAAGGCCATTCTCACCATAAACCAAGTTCTTTTCCCTTTCAGTCTGTTTCCGCCATCTTTTGTTCTCTCCTATGGGTTAATTTTTCTGTCACTTTATTGGTATTGTGACCTTATTATTGTGAAACCCTGACCAAAAAAAAAAGTTTACTCTTTGACCCAGTGTTGCCCTCAAGTCCCATCTTTAGTTTTCCCCCCAAAATCTCTTGATTTCATAAATTTTATCAAATACAATTGTTCAGCAAATGCTCTCAAAGTTGGCTTCACAACTCTGCTCATAATTTAAGAGTTCATGCTTTCTACTTTTGGGTTATAAAAATTATTATGCTTTTCTTAAATTATCACATAAAATGATGGGCTTATGATTTATTATACATTTCAAATATCATTTACATAGGGTTTTCTTCCTCAGTATTTTTTATTTTCAGTTGTTATTATCAGGACATGAATTTGGCTTAGCAGTACAGAATCCTCACCTGAAGGGATGTCTGAGAATACAAACATGTTCAAGAACAGTTTAAATAAATTCTACAATGTCAAAACTGTAAGTTCAAGTCTAGCTGGGATTTTGGCGGACCTTTATTGCTTCGTCTCAAAGAGGTCTGTTGGTGAGGCACAACTAGGAGTGGAATGATGAGAAATGGAGTCTACTGGTCCTCCCACCCCATGCCAGTGCTCATCTCATCTACAGAAAAACCCTTCCTTTCAAGACTGCATGTGTCTTAAGTGAGCCAGATGCAGAAATGCTGCCAACACTAGTTCCCAGGTCAGTGTTAACTCCTTGAAAGTAAACCCTGATAAATCTTTCAGTACACTCCAAACTAGTTCTTACCCATTTCCTAGACAAACCACAGTCAATTCTAGGCAAGGCAAAGTTTTCAACACAAATTTCCTTTGTTTTTTTTTTTTTTTCTTTCACAAAGAGATATCTCAGGATCCCAAAGTTTCTGAATCCAAAATGCTGCAGTAAAACTCAATTCAAAAACAAAGGAGCACAAGGGTGATCCTCCTGACACTGTCTAGGAGTCTGGGGATGAGACAGCCTAGGGGTCTGCACCGGGTTTGTCTTCTCTGCCAGTAAAAGAACTAAAACCAAGAAAAATCTTAAGCTCCACAAGTAGCATCAGAAAAATTTCAAATGCTACCGACAGAATCCGCAGACAAGAAAACGTGTGCAACAGACACCCAGAGAAAAGGGCCCTCTGCAAATCAGAGGGTACCCAGGAAACTGTGTTTGTTTGTTTTTGAGGCTGGAGCTTTTAAAGCCTCTCAAGAGTTTTCCTCTTATTTATTTATTATACAATATTCTGTCAGTGTGTATGCTTGAAGGCCAGAAGAGGGCATCAGACCTCATTACAGATGGTTGTGAGCCACCATGTGGTTACTGGGAATTGAACTCCGGACCTTTGGGAGAGCAGGCAATACTCTTAACCGCTGAGCCATCTCTCCAGCACCGAGTTTTTCCTCCTCTAATTTAGGATTGTTCCATTTGAAGATGGTTGATTGGCCCAGAATTGTTGTGCCTTGAGCACAACAGAAGTGATGGGAGACAAAATCCTATAAAGCCTTTGATCTAGGCTGCCAGTCTTATCTCAAGTAAGGAGGGTAAGGAAGATCTTGAAAATTGGCACCTTTATTATCTAACCATAGCCCCCTATCCCTGTTTGCCTAGCAGGAAGTCTGTCTAGCACTAGGGTTGCAGAGGCAAGTCAAAGCTAGCGTGGTCTACATAGCTAGTCCCAAGCAGCCGGGACTACAGGTCAAGACCTTATTTTGAAAGATTAAAAATAAATTAGACAAGAAAAAGGCTTGTGCTTGTAATCGCTGCAATTGGGAGTCAGAGGTGGGAGTTTAAGGTCATCTCGGATAGGCTAGGCTGAGGCGCATGTGACTGTGCCTCAAAACACTACCACCACCAATCAAAAGCGAGCATAATGGCTCACACCTGTAATCCTACCACTGGGGAGACCGAATAGAAAAGGCTGTCACCAGGCTCCAGATCAGCCTGTACTTCAGAGTGAGGCTCTGTCTCAACAACAACAAAAAAAGCCAGTTAAGTTCCGTTTATCCTGCCCTTTTCCTAAGTTAACCGCTACTGTGCCAAAGTAGAAGACTGGAGCCATTAAAAAAAAAAAAATTAGAAATTTCTTTAACAACGAATCCAACATTCTCAATTCAAGTTAAGGAGACAAAGGCCTAGAGAGATGAGCACAGGCTGCCGAAAGAGGTGAGCGCTGAGATATTCCTCAAACCAATTTTCAGTGTCTTCCCATTCCCTGAATACCTGGAAGAGGGGGAAAGCAGATAATATTGCGCACCTACAGCTCTGTAAGTACACCTGTCCCCAAGGAGAGGTGGCCCCGCCTAGTTTCAACCTGTAGCTGCAAACTCAGTACAGAGATCTACAACAGAACACGGCACCCGGACCAAAACCCACTGGTCGGAGAGAAGCCCTAAGTCCCGGAGTCTCCCGCAGCTGAGATCAAAGGCAACGAGCGGTTTTAAACCGCGCCATCACTCCAACTCAGAAAACGAGTCCCTAGTTGGCACGAAGCAGGGAAATGTGGGCGCAATCACAATTCAACAAGCTTCGCAGAAGTTTCTATGGGAAGACGCAGAGGGCCAAGGCTCCGAGCCCGGCGCAGAAGGCTCAGGGAGCGAGCGGGCGGAGGCTGAGGGTCGTCGGGAGGGAGGGCGGCATCCGCCGGCGCCAACGGCCGCTGAGGGAACCAAGCCCGCGAGCGAGCTCCGCAAGCCCCGCCCCGGTCAGGGCGCTGTCTACCCCGTCGCCCTCGCCGCCCGGCCGGCGCGTCTTACCCGAGCAGGCGCCGACTCCGCCATGGTCGCAGTCGCCCCACAACACCGACTGGCGGGAGAGTGCTCCGGCGGTGTGCCACTCCGCCAAACGCCCGGACTTCGGGAAGAAGCCGCCGCCGCCGCCGCCGCCGTGTTGATACAAGGTGCATTCTGGGAACGTCCCCCCCCCCCCAAGCCAAGAAGAGCTGCAGCCGCTGCTCCCGCCGCGCGCTGTTTCTATTGCGCCACAGTGCGCCGGGAAGGTGAACAGCAGCTCGGAACCCCAGTCTTTGAGTGTGGGGTATAAACCCCAAGAGCTCGCAAAATCAAGAGCATTTTTTGAATTTAAGGTAAGCCCTGCACACCGCGAAATACTTTAAGAGATTCAGATATGTGAAAGTTAAAAAAAAAAAAAGATACGTGGGAAGGACAGGGATTAGTAGACAGGGTAATGGGTGGGGTGGATGCGATTGCAGTACATTCTGTACATGAATGTAATTGTTAAAAAATAAAAATAATTTTTACAAAAATAATTTTTAAATGAGTAAATTCACACTTTTCTCTGAGGGAAGAACTTGAAGAAAAGGTGTTCTCAAAGGTAAGTGATTTCATTCCAAACACTCACAGGTTACTTGGCTTTTTAGAAATTAGAAACATGGGGCCTGGAGAGACAGACAGCTCAGAGGTGAAGAGCACTGGCTGCTCTTTCAGAGGTCCTGCATTTAATTCCCAGAAACCTCATGGTGGCTCACAACCATCTGTAATGAGATCTGGTGCCCTCTTCTGGTATACATATTGTACATAATAATTTTTTTTAAAGGGAACTAGAGGTAACCAGGTGTGTTGCAGAATTCAAGGTAGCCTTAATCACAAATAATTAACCTAGTCCTTATGCCATGGCAAGTGTTAGAGACAGTATGTTGTGCATTCTGGCTTGGAAACATCTGGCCAAATTATCATCACTCTGGAGTTTTTGAGGCCAACCTCAGCTATATAGCGAGTTTCAGAAATACCAAAAGAGACATTGACTCCAAACAACCCCCCCCAACATTAACCCCAGAACTCCACCAGACATAAGTCATTGTCCTTAACATGTAGTCACTTTGAATCCCAGAAACAGCAGAATGTTGAAGGATAGATCACCTCTCAGATAATGGCAGTTGTCCATAAGTGTGAAGCAGAAATAACCATCTTGTAGGAGCCAGACGGATCCTCTCAAGCAATTCAATGGCAGCAATAAGGACTTCTTCCTACCTCTTTGCAGAACCAGAACTGGGACAGCAATCACTAGACCATATATTGACCAGGACTGCTTGATCATGCCTGCTTTCTTGCCCTTTGTTCTGAGTCTATATAATCCAAAACATCTCAAAGATAGATTTAAGGTCTCTGGACCCCTAATTCTCTTCTCTGCTTTTTACCTTATCTCTTTAAAAATCTACTTGTGTGTGTGTGTGTGTGTGTGTGTGTAAGAGAGAGGGGGGGAGAGGGAGAGAGACATGCCTTTAATCTCAACACTCAGGAGGCAGAGGCAGGTGGATCTCTGTGAGTTCCAGACCAGCCATAGCTACCTAGTGAAACCCAGCCTCAACTATTTAATTATTTTTTTTAAGGCACAAAGCCTGGAGAGCTACCTGGTTCCATTCCCCAGAACCCACATGGTGGCTCACAGCCACCTATATAACTCCAGTTCTTGGGATCTGACACCCTCTCATGGCCTCCAAGGGCTTTTACATACACGGGGCACACATATACTCATGCAGGCACACAAATATACATGTAAAAATAAGTAAATATTTAGATGTGTGGTGTGTGCTCTCTCTGTATTTGCTACCTTTATCTTCCCACTGAGAATGTGAAGCAATCTATGTAAAGTGTTTGTGGATGCTGTATGCCTGGCATGGAGCAAACACTCAGTAACAAAATTTCTGGCTTCTGTTTTGCTTCTGTATTTGCAAGAGCAAAGCTTTGTCCTGCAAGGAACTCACCAAGAAGATGTCACTTTGTTGAGTCTCTCTCAGAAACTACATTTGTCCCTTTCTATTGACACTCGGATGTTGACACAGGCTTCTGGAAAGATCTTTCACTGTGGCTCCCAGTCACTATACCTGGTGCTGCCGCTATTAGAGGAATAAGGGCATCGCACACAGTTAGGATTTGTCTTCTCAGCAATTCATCTGTAGCGGGTGAGCGCTACACATAGAGCCAAGAGTGATGCTGACATTATCTATAACAGAAAAATCTTTGCAACACAAACAAAAATTCATTTTCCTTTTCTGAAGAATAGTTTATTGACTATACTGCAAGAGAGCAGCCACCTGGGCAGTAACTATGATAATCTACAATCACAAATAGCACTTTGGTGGTGGTCGCGTTGGTGGCCTTGAACTCCTAATCCTACTGCCTCAGCCTCTTGAGGGTTGAGATCACAGGTATGTATCCTAAAATAATTCAATTTTAAGTTTAAAACGATGTTTTTAAAATATCTCTAGCCCATAAATTTTCTACTTTGTGTATGGTTTGTAGCATATATACAATATACATAACACATATATGTAAACATATGTATGTAGCTATACCTATGCCTAGACTTTTTTTAAAAAAATTTTGAGACAGCATCTCTCTACATAGCCCTGGCTATCCTGTAGACCAGGCTGGCCTTGAATTTACAGAGATCCACCTGCTTTTTCCTCCTGAGTGTTTGGATTAAAAGTGTATATCACCATTCCCAGCATAGACTTTGGGGGTGGGTGTTTCAAGATAGGGTTCCTTGTAGCCTAGGCTGTCCTGGAACTCACTCTATAGACCAGGCTGGCCTTAAACTCAGAGATCTGCCTGCCTCTGCCTCCTGAGTGCTGGGACTGAAGACGTGCATCACCACTGCTCAGCCTACATTTTTTTGAAACCTGTCCCGTTTAGTCACCCCTGCTAACTTGCTAGTCTTCACAGAACAAGGACCATGCTTTTCCAGGTCAATAAAAATATTAGACTGAACATACCTTGGCTCCAGGTACCTCCATTGCTGTGTGTATACTGGGGAACCCTGTTTATATCACCAGCCCGGCATGGCTCTCTTCCCCTGGCACAGGATTTCCCTCCCTGTAGGAACGACTCCTCACAGGTGTTGCTTGTTGTTGTTGTTTTCCTTTATTTTTTCCCACCCCCAGAACTGAGGATCATTCACATCTTTTAAAAGTGCCCCCCCCCCCGCCATGAGCTATATCCCAGCTTTTTTTTCCTTTTTGTTGTTTTAGTGTTTTTTTAAAATTTTTTTTATGGTTTGTTTAACTTTATTTTATGTGCATTGGTGTGAAGGTGTCAGATCCCTTGCAACTGGATCTTCAGACAGCTGTGAGCTGCCATGTGGGTGCTGGGAATTGAACCCGGATCCTCTGGAAGAGCAGTCAGTACTCTTATCCACCGAGCCATCTCTCCAGCCCTGTTTTAGTGTTTTGAGACAGGGTTTTTCTATAGCTCTGGCTGTTCTGGAACTTCCTCTGTACACCAGGATGGCCTTGAACTGAACCTCCCAAGTCCTGGGATTAAAGGCCTGAGCCACCACTGCCCTGCTTTTTTTTTTTTTTTTTTTTTGAAACGTGTTATCACTTTATTGCCCAGGCTGGCCTTGAACTCATTCTTTAGCGCTGACAGGCCTCAATGTCCTTAGGATGGCCTTGAATTTAGGATTCTTCTCTGTGAGCCTCCTCTGAGGCTGGAGTCACAGACTTTGGCCCCCACGGCAAAACACTACTGGTCGAAGGGCAAACACTGACTCAGCCGGGTCCCATCATAGCATCCCAGCCTCCAGGCAACAGTCATTGAGGCAGGACAGGTTTACACCGTGAACAGGACCAAGGAAAGCGCTTCCTCTCCAGCAGTCATTGAGGCAGGACGGGTTTACACCGTGAACTGGACCAAGGAAAGCGCTTCCTCTCCAGGGACAAAGTAAAACCGCACCAGCTTAGAAAGTCTTAGCTCTCATTTTTTGAGGAAGCTGCTTTGGAACAGAGACTGAACACAGAGAAGGGAGCAGAGATCAGAGGTGATTTTCTCTGTATCCTAGGTTGGTTCAACTGCACCTCTGAGTCTGTGAATGTTGGTTTTTTTGTTCTTGTTTCTTTTTTTTTTTTTGTTTTTGCTCTTTTGGGGGGCCTGCCACCTAGCTCCCAAATAAATCACACAGAAGCTTAGTCTTATTTATAATCACCTGGCTTTAGCTTGGCTTGTTTCTTGCCAGCTTTTCTTAAATTATCCAGACTACTGTTAGCCTCTGGGCTTTTTCCTTTTCTTACTTCTGTATACCTTACTTCCACTCTTACTCCATGACTAGCTGGGTGGGTGACCTCCTCCCCTTGTTCTTTCATTGCTCCCCCTCATCCTCATTTCTCCTTCTATTTATCCGCTCGGCCTGCCAGCCCTGCCTGTCCTTTCTCCTGCCTAACTATTGGCCATTCAGCTCTTTATTAGACCATCAGGTTTTTTAGACAGGCAAAATAATACAGCTTCTCAGAGTTAAGCAAATGCAACATAAACAAAAGTAACACAGCTTAAAATAATATTTTACAACAGTGAATGATTCCAGGTTCTTTCCAGAAGTTTCTACATTCTTGGGGGGGTCAGCCAGCTTCTGTTGATCATACTTACAAGTATTTGAACTAATAAAAGTATTATGGGGGACTATAGGGATGGTTCAGCAGTATAGAGCACTGGTTCGCCTGGTGGTGGTGGCACATGCCTTTAATCCCAGCACTTGGGAGGCAGAGGCAGGTGGATCTCTGTGAGTTCGAGGCCAGCCTGGTCTACAAGAGCTAGTTCCCGGACAGGCTCCAAAGCTAGAGAAGCCCTGCCTTGAGAAACAAAACAACACACACACACACACACACACTCAAAGAGCACTGGTTCTTCTTTGAGAGGACTGGGCCATCCACATGGTTGCTCACAACAGTCATTCTGGTTCTAAGGGACCTACTCTGTTCTGGCTTTTGTGGGCTTCAGGCACATAGTGGTACACAGACATATATGCAGGTGAAACACCTACACACTCGTATTTTTTTTTAACTAAGGACAATAGGGAGCTGGGGACTTTCCCTGAGCTGAAGTAAACAAACATCTACCCTCTCTTTAGAGAGCTCAAACAAACCAAAGTAGGATTCCAGCGTAGGGAACCAACACATTTATTGAACATTTACAGAGCATGGTGGGGGTTATTTACAGGGTTATAGGTGACCCTGAAACAGCTGCCCCACGGGAAAGTCACACTCCAGCATGGACAACTGGAGTCTCCTGTCAGCCAGCCTACACTCTCATGTGCTCTGGTCTTCCCTCCTGAGAATTGAGGCCACATGCAGCTAGAGAAGAACTACAGTCAAATAGCTGGGAGGTGCAGGAGGGAGCTGCTGAGATCTCACACCCCCTGCTCTTTTTCTATGGGGGAATGCCAATGGCCAACAAGCCAGATTTGGTTTCTTGTAAGCAGTCACAGCTGCTCTGATGAAGATAATGACTTACACTTGGGGGAGGGGGCAGTGCTCTATGACACTGGGATGCTAGACACCTTGTCTCAATTTTTTTTAAAAAAGTATTACATGAAGCCGGGCATAGTGGTGTGTATATGTTGTAGACCCAGCAGGGATGGGGGCGAGGTGCTGAGGCAAGATTTTTCTTCTCTGTTTTGAAACAGCATCTTGCTAGATAGCCTAGAACAGGCTCAGTGTCAGTCATCCTTCTGCCTCAGCTCCCTCAGTACTAGGATACATACCTAGATCACCATGCCTGGCTTAAAGAAAGATACTGAGTTTGACATCAACTTGGCTACACACCCCACCTTTAAAAAGTATTATAGTCTTCTGTGATCAAACCAAATACAAGGGCTCAGAAGGTCCTGTCCTGTTCTTGTGCTTTCCTTGGGCACAAGGAGAAATTTCTAGGACCTAGAGATATTTCTAGAAGGCTCTGCTCAAAATCAGAGAAAGATAAAGCCTGGAGTGACAGGGAACTTTATCAAGGAGAGAACAGGACTGGAGCATAATTTTCCTGACCCAGGACCTCATAAGAGCATGGATGGAAATAAATGGGGTATAATCTGTTCATGCTGAAGACACAGGCCTGGCTCAGCAAAGGTGAAATGTGGGCAGTAAAGGACAGACCAGTGAGAGATGGCCAGAAAGGTTAAGTGTGTATTGTTTCCATAGGTGCGGTGCAGAGGAAGAAACGCTCCTTTAAACACAGGCCCGGTGGGGCTGATGAAACGGCTCAGTGGGTAAAGGCACTTACCAGACGAGCTTGGGTGACCTGAGTTCCTCCCTTGGAACCCAGGTAAAAGTGAGAGGAGAGGACTGAGTCAACAATGTTGTTCCCTGACCTCCATAGTGTACAATGGAACACCCCCCCATAATAAATTTTAAAAAACAGGCCTGGTGACACACACATACACACACACACTTATATGATCCCAGCACTTGGTAGGCAGAAGCAGGCCATCCTCAATTACATAGTGAGTTTGCAGCAAGGCCTTGTGTCCAAAGCAAGCAAACAAACAAAAAACACCTCCAATAAAACAACTTGGCAATCAATCAATAGAGATCTGCTAATAAATAAATAAATAAATAAATAAATAAATAAATAGATAAATCAGGTCCACCACTCCACGTAAAACGTGCAACATGGTAGCAGCGGGCCATGGTAGCAGCCTGTTTTTAACACTAGGGTGCAGAGGGATGGGGGTTTCTGAGTTCAAAGACAGCCTTGTCTGTGTAGTAAATTCCAAGCCAACTGGAGCTATATGGTTAAATCCTGATTTTAAAAAGAGCAACCACAAAAAGAAAGACATTTCCTGTGTACCTATTGCAATAATTTCTCAGACACCTGACAAAAGGAAAAAAAGTGATATGAAGGGTAAAGCAGCAAGCATATCTACAAAATTAACATTATGGGGAGTATTTTTTCAGACAGGGTTTCTCTGTTAAACAGTCCTCACTGTCCTGGAACTCATTTTGTAGTCTGGGCTGGCCTTGAACTCACAGAGATCTGCCTGTCTTTGCCTCTGGAGTGCTGGGATTAAAAGCGTGCACCACCATTGTAGTGTGAAGCAGCGGGGCTGCGTCCCGCCACCTGCCGCTGGCTAGCTTTACCCAAAATAATTACACGGAAACTGTATTCTTTTAAAACACTGCCTGGCCCATAGTTTCAGCCTCTTATTGGCTAATTCTCACATCTTCCTTTAACCCATATTTAGTAATCTGGGTAGCACCACGAGGTGTGGCTTACCAGGAGAGATCTTAACCTGTGTCCATCTCGGAGAGGAGCAGCATGGAGACTCACTATGGCGACTGCCTGAAGCGTCTCCCCCACTCTACTTCCTTGTTCCCACAATTCTGTTCTGTCTACTCCACCTACCTAATTTTCTGTCTCTTAAAGGGCCAAGGCAGTTTTCTTTATTAATTAACCAATGAAAGAAACATAGACAGATAACTCTCCTCCATCACACCATCACCCAACTGGGAGTATTTTCTAAAAGTCATAACTTGGATGCTTCTTCACAGGGAGCGAAATGTGTATGTGACAAGATTTTGTTTTGCTTTAGCTTCCAGAGTAGCTGGGACTACAGTTGTGGCTGTCCTGCTAGATTTTCTTTCCCCTGCATATCCCCTTTTTACATTGTTTACTTTGAATATATTAATACAAAATCTCCAAAATTCCATTCATTGACTGATGGCTTGGAAAAAATGATACACAATTCCTCTTAAAGAGCAACTAATATTTTGCTTAACCAGCTTTTTATTGGCCATTCAAATTGTGGGAAAAGAGGCCACAGGAAATGGCTTGGAAAACAGAAGGCAAGCAAAGATTGAACAAAATTGTAGAATAAAAAATTAAGATTTGGGGATTTCCCAAGTATATCCTGAAGAGAAGGGCTGAGGAGAACCCAGAATAGAAACAAGCTGCCCCTTAGTAAGATGGGGGAAATGCAGGATGGAGAAAGATCATCAGGATGGTAGGTTCTGAGACATTGCTGATAAGAATGATTCAAAGTCTTTTAAGAACAGAGACAGAAGCCGGGTGTAGTGGCACACACCTTTAATATCAGTGCTTGGGAGGTGGTGGCAGGTGGATCTCTGTGACTTCAAGGCTAGCCTGATCTATATAATGAGTTCTAGGACAGCCAGAGCTACATAGTGAGACCTTGTCACTAATAAACAACAACAAAAGAACAGAGACAGTTAATGGGTTCGGGATAATTTTAGGTCATTTGCTGTGCCGTGCTGAAAGGAGAAGCTCTCTCCGAGGCTCTGACTTGTAAAGTATAAAGGCCTATTACATTTAAGTGTTTTATGGGGGAAATCAGTGCAGAGTCAGGGGGATACCAGCCCTGGGCCCACAGTTTTTCCTGTAGAGTTCTTTATAACATTAAAGGCCAACAGGCCCAGGTTGATTAGTCAGGACTGGTGTGACTTTTCCCCCCATTTCCCCCTTACTCTCCCCACCAATACCCAATACCCAGGGACCAGATCTCAAACAAACAAACAAACAAACAAACAAACAAAGAACCAATATGACACTAAAATCCTTGATCATAAGATATTTTTGTTTGGAGTTGGTGATATAGCTCAGTTGATAGTGTTTGTCTTGTACACATAAAGCCTCAGGCTCAGACTCAGCAATGTAGAAAGCCTCTGTGTTGGTACATGCCTGTAATCCCAGCACTCAGAAGGCAGAAGCAGGAGGATCAGAAATTAAAGGTTATCCTTGGCTACATAGGAAGTTGCAGGCCACTCTTGATGGAGGATTCTCATTGGCTAATAAACAAACTGCCTTGGCTTTTTGATAGGGCAAGATATAGATAGGTGGAGTAGACAGAACAGGAAAAAGGAAGTGAGGTAGATGGCTCAGACAATTGCCCCGCCTCTCCTCCCTGGGACAGACCGCCATGCCTCTCCTCAGGGAGACAGATGTGATGAAGCCAGCCACCAGGTCAGACATGCTGAATATTTCCCGGTGTTACATAGATTGTTAGATATGGGTTAGTCAAGATGTGAGTAAGAGGCTGAAACTAATGAGCCAGGCAGTGTTTAAAAGAATACAGTTTCCGTGTAATTATTTCGGGGCATAAACTAGCCGGTGCCTGGGAGCTGGGCGGAATGAAAAGCAGGCCTACACGCAGCTCCTCACTACACACTCTGAACTACATAAGACCATCTCAGAAAGGAAAAAAGAAAGAAGGAAGGCAGGAAGGAAGGAAGAAGGAAGGAAGAAAGGAAAAGGCTTGGAGGCAATACAGTAGAAGGTTGCTTATCTAACATCTAGGAAGACCTGGGTTCAAAATTTAGCATCAACCACCCCACCAGAAAAGGGGGGAGGCACTTGCTGTGGAGTCATGAGGACCTAGATCCAAATCCTCAGCACCACATAAAAAGCCAGGTATAGCCGGGCGGTGGTGGCGCACACCTTTAATCTCAGCACTCAGGAGGCAGAGGCAGGCGGATCTCTGTGAGTTTGAGACCAGCTTGGTCTATAGTTCTAGAACTGGCTCCATAGCTACTGAGAAACCCTGTCTCAAAAAAGCAAACAAACAAAAAAAGTCAAGTATACCTGTAGCGCCAGTGTGCTGTGGGCAGCGGAGGAGGAACAGAAGGAACACTAGGGCTTGCTTGCTGCCAGCTTAGCCCAGGTCCAGTGAGAAACCCGCTCTCAAGGGAATAGGCAGAGAGTGAAAGAACAGGACCCAATAACCTCTGCTCATGTACATGAGAGCATCACACACAAAATGTTTGCTCAGAAATTAAAAACCCATTTCAATTTTAAAAGGAACATTTACCTGTATTTTTGTCATTTTCAATGGTCTCTGGCTTATCCCGGCTTCTCAAAACTTTCATTGAATCCTTTCTGACCTCCTTTGACAGTTAATGCTGCTCTTCTATCAAGTTCTACAGGGGTGCACCACAGTGGATCCCAGGCTTGTTGATGGTCGGCTATGGGACAGCTGAGTACTCCGTCTTCATGGCCCGCACTATGCCTCACCATCTAACTATACAGCCGATAAGTTTGTACCTCTCTGCCCTGACTCATCAGCCTTCTCCTTGCCTCACAATCCCTGTCCCCTGCCTTCCTTCCCCATGCAGCTCGTGCTTCAAGCCCGACCTCTCCAGGAGTTGCACCTGCTGCTTCATGCACCACAAGCTCAGCATGTCTTACATAGACCAGCTACAACAAGCATGACTAACTACCACCTGGGATTGCCCATTTCTTCTTCGTGTGGGTCAGCCTCCTAACCCATCACATGTAAATCATCCCCCAACACAGTGCCTGTCCTGACTGACACGGGCTAAAATGTCAAAATGGGTAATTCAATGAATGGCCATGCAAAGGCCAGCATTCTAAAAGTTACTACCTTTGGTCAGTTCTGAGAGCAGAGCTGATTGTCCCCAGGGCCTGTTTCAGGACTGGGGCCACTCATGGTGTAGTTGAAGAGAGCCCCAGAAACCCACTGGAGCATGCTCCAGGAACCCACGGTAGGCACTGTGGGCGCTGGTGCTCACTGGCTATGTATGGCTTCTCTAGACCAGTGTTCTCCAGCGTTCTATGTCGTGCCACTGTGGCAAGCCTACGGGAGATCAAGCATGTGTTTCCCACGTCTATCCTCATGTAGCTACATGGTTTCATTCTCCCACATGTCCTCTCTCTCCTACATTTCAAGCTTAACAAGAATTGGGTCTTACCCATGGTCACTAAATGTTTAATAATGATCAAGGGCCATCTATCTTCAATCTTATCCTCTAAACACTTTTTCTATAGAATGACACAACTCACAAAATGTTAAGGGACCAGGTCAAGCTTGGTGGCGCACGCCTTTAATTCCAGCGCTCAAGAGACAGAGGCATGCAGATCTCTGTGAGTTCCAGGTCAGACTGGTCTACATAGCAAGTTCTAGGCCAGGCAGGACGTCATAGTGAGACGATGTCTTTAAAAACAAAAACAAAAAAAGTGTTCCACAGGGTGCATGCCTTTAATCCCAACAGCTGGGCAGAGGCAGAGGCAGACAGGTGTCTATATGGGAGGCCAGGCCAGTCTGGTCTACAGATTAAGTTCTAGGATAGCCAAGGCTACACAGAGACCTTGTGTCAAAAAAACAAAACAACAAACATAAAAAAAAAACAAAAAAAAAAACAAAACAAAAAAAAAAAAAAAAAAAAAAAAAAAAAAAAAGGTAAAGGACTCAGGTCGTGCCCAGTGTGACACCGCAGTTCTCTAGAGGGCAGACATGACTACCATGGAGCCGAGTTGTGGTAGCCTACAGGAGACCTTGGTCCAAAGTCACAATAAGACAAACAAAATACAACCACTGAGTCTATGGTAATGGCAGGGAGGCTGTCAATGTCCCTTGTGGAAGGAGGGGAAAGGGTGACAGCTGACTCACCAGAGGACCCCAGTCAGCCCCCCTCTGCCCCAGTTGTATATAATTGTAGACTGCTAATGTATGAGGTAGCAAACAGGGTGGACCTCTGCAGTGGCGCTGCTGCCTGAGTTGTCCAAGCGTCTGCAATTAATCTTGGTAAGCGCACTCACCAAGCTGCACTGGGTGGAATCCATCTTTGGTTTGTTGGAGTGAATACTACTTATATGGCTCCCCAGGTCCCTCCTGGTCAGACTCCCTGTACTCTTGAGCAGCAGCCTTTGCAAGGCTCTGTACCTAGAAGGGTGTAGTGACCGTACAAAGAAATGTTGTGATCCATGAGTCAGCTGTTTGGACAATGAGCACAGGTCCAGAAGGGCCCAGAAGCTCTGAGCGCTAGATGTTTTAATCTTCCTGGCTCCCCACACCCCTCTCACTATTTGAGACTATTAGCTCACACACACACACACACACCACAAGGCTAGAGAGACGGGTTCTTGCTATTCTTGCAGAAGACCTGGATTTGGTTCCTAGTACCCACATCAGGAGAATGCCATGGAGGGCTCCAGAGCCTTGGCTGTCAACAGCTCCATCACCATACCTCTTTGGGAATCAGCTTCTTGGAGGTAAAATAAAGGAACTCAAGCTATGTGTTAAATGTTTTAAACTCATGTCTCAGTCATTATTACCCCTCCCACACACTTCCAGCAGTCAAAAATATTTGGATCTTACCTTCCATGATTTAGATTATGAATTACTGTCTTTGCTTTTGAAAAGTAGTAGATTGTCCCCTCCCAAACAATCCCTGAACTGGAGGGTCCCCTCCTACTCTGCTAGAACCCCACTGAACCCTCCCTTGTACTCATCTCAAGATAACTTGTTTCCCTAAGATCAGCCTCCTTCAAAAAGCTGAGTGAAGAAGTTCCAGCTTATTGGGTTGCAGTTCATTGAAGTCTGCTGGAGGATGCCATGCTGGAGGACGCTACAGCTTTGGGAACATGCAGTCTGCAATCTGGATACCTTTTATTTAATTTCAAGAATTCCCTTTGCACGGCAAAAAGGGGTCTGAGGAAAGCGGAGCAGCGCAGATGAGCAGGACAGAAGCAGAGCGCTCACAAAGGTGGTGCCATGAAATGCCGGCCACCCACCACGCTCCCTAGCTTGGAGAGAAACAGGATCCACAAGAGGAGCAGGAAAGCCATTTTAGACACAAACAAGGGTCCTGGGGCATGCCACCCCACCCCAGTGCCTGGCCATGCAAGATGCTGAAATGGAGACTGGCCCACCAGGCTGCGGTGCTGGGAGCCACGGAGCTATGCACCAACATGAAAAGGGAGTCCTTTGGCGCTTCCCAACGCGCCGGCAGGGTCAGAGCATAGTAGGTCTGTGTCCATTGTCCATGAGCACAATCATTTAACAGATAGCACCAACTGGGATGCCCAGGGCAGGAGAGAGCTCAGGCTCTAGCACCCACTTGCCCAGCCCTCCTGGGCAGTCTCATTCCTTGGTGGCTACTCTGGCAGCCGGTCTTTCCTCACCCTGTGCCCTGGGAAACTGGAGTAAATCATCAGGGTGAGGTCTGACCCAGGGCACCAGCTGCCTCGGAGGGTCTGGCCTTAACTGTGCAGTGAAAAGCTGCTGCTGCACCTGACTGGATGATCAGAGTTGGGAAAGACGGGCTGGGGGACCAGGTTGCGAGGGCCCACGTTCAGGCCAAGAGCAAGAACAAGCCTAGCCATTTTACAGCCAATCAGTTCCCCATTCCCAGTAACCCCAGGAGTTGGCTCCTGTTGCTTCTGAGGGGATTTGGGGGATCCAGGAAGGGAAGGGAGAGAGGAGAGAGACCAGGAAGGCCAGGTGAGAGCGGTCTGAGACCGACAGAGGTAGGCAGTGTGTGCGGTGGGGACACTGCACTGGGCTGGAGCCCGGGTGCGGCTTGGCCGCCATGTTCTCATGCGGTCTTGCTAAACAACTATCTCACCTGTGTCTCACTTTCCTCAGTTACCACATCAGGAAAATCCTACCCCACCTATCTCAAAGGGATAAGCTAAGGGTGTAAATAGTTAACGGATAGAAAACACTTCTTAAAAAAGTATAAAGCGCTGTTAGAGCGCGAGGCAGTGTTGTCATGAGAATGTTACCCTTAGCGCATCCCTCAGTTTCCCATTGCGTCTTTGCTTGCTTTTTCAGGGCGTCTCCTCACCTTAGGATGAATAGTATTTCCTTATTTCAGAAGGGTTTTGAGACTCCCTGGTCACTTTCCCTGATCAGATCTGTGGCCCCGGTGGCCAGTGGGCACACTAGGAAGTCCGAGGCATGTCCAAACGACTTCTGCTGCCTTGCTGTCCCTCTGGAACCTTCCCTGGCCACTGGGTTCACCCTATGAGATGAACTGAACTGTCCAAGAAAGTTGGACAGTACTGGGGTACCCCGGTCCACCCCTTGGAATACCCTGTCTGGAGTGCAATTCCTGTGCCGATTTCCAGCAGGAGGTGGGGAGAGGGCGGGGAGGTGCGCTGACAACGGTGGGACAGGAGGTTTGGTCCTCAGGAACACTGGCCTGCCCCAACTCCAGTCTGGTCCTCCCCGCCCCCCAGCCCAACCCTAGTCTCGTTCTGGCGGCACCTGGAGCGGCCGCGAGGCCCCCAGGCCCGGGCCGTTGTGCACGCGCAGGTGGTCCTTGAGTGACTCCTTGTAGCGGAAGCTCTTGCCGCACTCGCCACACGTGTAGGGCCGCTCGCCCGTGTGGATGCGCTGGTGCTTTAGCAGGTTCTGCTTGCGGATGAAGCTCTTGCCACAAAGCGCGCACTGGAAGGGCCTCTCGCCCGTGTGCAGCCGCTGGTGGTTCTGCAGGTGCTCCTTGCGGCTGTAGGTCTTCTCGCATTCGGAGCATTTGTAAGGCCGCTCGCCGCGGTGCGTCATCTGGTGGCGGATGAGGCCAGAGTGGCAGTTGAAGCTCTTCTCGCACTCGGCGCACTCGTAGGGCCGTTCCTTGGTGTGGCTGCGGTGGTGGATGATGAGGCTCTTGCGCACGCCGAAGGTCTTGCCACACTCCAGGCAAGAGTAGGGCTTGCTGCGCGCGCCGTGAGCCAGGAGGCTTCGCCGCAGGCCGCCCGGGCAGCAGCTGCCGCAGCCACTGCCCACACTCGCGCCTGCATCGGTACCGCTGCCACTACCCGCACCAGTGCTGCCGCCACCACCACCGCCACCGCCACCATCGCTGCCACCTCCCGCGCTGCCTTCCCCACCCGGCTGAGTTTCGCCTCCGGTACTGCGCTCCCCCGGAAGCGCGGGGAAGCTGTCCTCCAGTAGGCTGCGGTTCCCGGGGCCACCAGGGTTCTCTGGCACCGCCAAGGTGGGCAAGCTCTGCTGGTGAGGTTGGGGTTGAGGCTGCGCAGAAGCCGGGGGTGGGTTTTTCACCAGCAGCAGACTGTCACCTAGAGGTGGGGAGAGAAACAGAAGTGACACGCTGATAGTGCTCTTCTTCAGGGTCCCGCAGTGTCCCAGAGTGGGACTTGATCCTCTGGGCCTTGGAATTAGGGATAGGAAAGCCCTCCAGATCTCTTCTGCTACCCAGAAGTCAACTTACTTCAAAGGTTGACTGTTCAGGGGTCTAGAGCACCAGGTCTTCCTCGAGATCTGGGTTGGATTCCCAGCATCCACAACGCAGTTCAACTGTCTAACTCTAGTTCTAGGGGATCTGATGCCCTCTTCTGGCCTCCATGGGCACCAGGCACACCCAGGGAGCATAGATATAGACATGCTTGTAGGCACACACACACACACACAAATACACACATTTAAAATTTTGTAAATATAGACTAAACTGGGTATAGTGACACATGCCTTTAATCCCAGCACTCTGTGGATCTCTGAGTTCGAGGCCAGCCTGGTCTACAGAGCAAGTTCCAGGACAATGTTATTTATCTTTGGAGATTGTCTCAAGGTGAAGGAGAGAATTTTCCCTAGGTGAAAACCCATCTAGAGTCTTACCAAAATGGAACACAGTGAGCTCAGGCTCAAACCTCAGAAAGATGTGCAGTTAGAGCCTGAAAAGAAGTTGGGTGACCAGGATGGTGTGAGTCCAATCAGGACCTAAGGGAACAAAACTGTGATGTCATTTCACAACATGTCTCACCAGAAAACTGCTTCTGCCCAGGAAATAGTGCCTTTCCATTGCACCCTAAGCTCACCACTGTTCTGGGTACAAGTGTGTGTGTGTGAGCATGTGTGTGTGTGTGGCAGGGGAGCAGTGGGTAGAGTCCAGACTCTTTGTGTCAGAACCATGACCTCAATTCCCTATATTTAGGAGTCTTCTTATGCCTTCTCCTCCATCATAATGTTATGTCCTCCCCCCGAAGAGGAGCTGAGGAGCCTGACCCCCATTCAGAGACAGCCTGTGGGAGACGGTGAAAAAGGTGAATTCTGACCCACCCTTTTTCCCCTCAGCACTCCCACTCGGGAGTAGAGCTAAATGGAGGCCACTTCTCAAGTCACAACTGCCAAGTTCCTACCCTATCCTTGAGACTCGCTGGCACCTGCAGCCAGTTCTTAAATACCACCTTACACAGAGCAGGCTACCCTCCCTTCTGGCCTAGTCAACCTTGACCACTATTTCTAGAGGAGCGGCCAGGAACAAAACCAAATTCATTCTCACCTGTACTCTGGATGCTCAAATGCATTATCATGGCTCCAAAGCATTTTGTGGGATTGGTTCTGGCCCCCGTAGCAGCTACAACATGGGTTTTTGCTGCTGCTCCACCAAAGCCTGTGACTTCACTGCTTTCACACATTCATTAATTCCCAGAGATGCTTCCCAGCCCAGCCCTTTTTTTTTTTTTGCTTGGCCCAATTCAGCACTCAAGGTCTAGCAATACAATCACTCGATGGCGAACACTCTGGTGGCTTCTGATTCCTCCACAGTTCAGTTAGTTGCCTAGAGAATCCCAACTCTTCCTCTTCTCTCAAGCACTTGCATGTTGCTGCAGGAAACTGTTCCCCTGTCCTGAGACCCCTCCCCCGGCCCGGTGCCCAGGCTCTTGTCTTCAGTGACTTCTGCTTTCCACTCTGTCATTGTCATACCCCAGGCCCCATCCTCCTCCAGCTGAGTCTCCTTGTGCATGGCACAAGAGCTTTCAGTTTCCAGTTACTGCTGGGCACTGGTTCAGATACAAGCAAGAGACTGGGATCTGGTAATCAGGTGTGAGAACTCTGCTCTGGGAGACTTCTGGAGGGTTCCTTAGTCCTTAGAGCGCTTCCTCTCAACCTTCCTAATGCTATGACCCTTTAATACAATATCTTAAGTTGTGGTGACCCCAACCATAAAATTATTTTCATTGCTACCTCATTACTATAATTTTGCTACTGTTATAAATCATAATATAAACATCTGTGTTTTCTGATGGTCTTGGGTGACCCCTGTGAAAGGGCCATTCCACTCCCCAAAAGATGTGGTGACCCACAAGTTGAGAAACATTGCCTTAGAGTTTATAGGAAAAAAATGGACTTTCCTCTGCCAGCCAAGTCTGCAGGTGATGCCTGGGATAGCTGATGTGATGATGACATCAGCCCAAGGTTGGTGCCACACCAAGGCAGCCACTGAAAGAGATAGAAAGAACCTAGTTCCTCAAAACATAGCTGGGTCCTCAAATCAAGTAAGCCTGGCCTTGAACTGCCTGCTGTAGTTACATAGAAGAATAAACTTCTTTATCCCTCAAGGTAGTTGAAATCAGTCTCTAAAGGAGTAAAGGGTCTGTCTAGGTATTGGAGCTAGACAGATGACTGAGTGGTTATGAGCACATGCCGTCCTTCCAGGGGACCAGTGTTAGGTTTTCAGGACCCACAAGGCAGCTCACAAACATCTGTTAACTCCAGCTCCAAGAAACCTGATGCCCTCTTCTGACCTCTTGTGACACATGTGCACAGATTATACACACACCCTGCCAAAAACTCATATATGTAAAATAAAGAAAAAAAATCCCCAGATCCCATGTGCCCTGCCCAACCTGCCATCTTATCTCATTTTGCTGTGAGATAATGCTCTTTTACACTGTAAAGATTTGTCACTTGTACTGGTTTATTAAACACTGATTGGCCAGTAGCCAGGCAGGAAGTATAGGTGGGGCAATCAGACTAGGAGAATTCTGGGAAGAGGAAAGGCAAGAACAGAGTCGTCACCCAGAAGCAGAGGGAGCAAGATGAGAATGCTTTACTGAGAAAAGGTACCAAGCCATGTGGCTAAACATAGATAAGAATTATGGGTTAATTTAAGTTGTAAGAGCTAGTCAGTAATAAGCCTGAGCCAATAGGCCAACCAGTTTATAATTAATATAGGCCTCTGTATATTTCTTTAGGACTGAACAACTGCAGGACCAGGTGGGACAGGAACGTCTATCTACATTTCCCTGTTCTTTTACACAGCCCTATTTTATCAGGAGTCAGAGTTTCTCACATTTGCTCTTACCACTTCATCACCCCTCCCTGCCCCCTCAGGTTTGAATTCAGGGCCTTCTACATGCTGGGCAAGCATTCTACCACTGAACTATATCTCCAGCTGTTTTTCCATTGTTTTTAAGAGAAGGTCTTACTATGTAGCCCTAGCTGGCTTTGAACTCAGAGAGGTTCACCTGCTTCTGCCTCCCAAGTGCTCAGATTAAAGGCTTGAGCTACCAAAAAAAAAAGGAAGAGGAGGAGGAGGAGGAGGAGGAAGAGGAAGAAGCAGAAGAAGAAGAAGAGGAAGAAGAAGAGGAGGAAGAAGAAGAAGAAGAAGAAGAAGAAGAAGAAGAAGAAGAAGAAGAAGAAGAAGAAGAAGAAGAAGAGGAGAAGGAGGAGGAGGAAGAGGAGGAGGAGGAGGAGGAGGAAGAGGAAGAGAAGGAAGAGGAGGAGGAGGAGGAAGAAGAAGAGGAGGAGGAGGAGGAGGAGGAGGAGGAGGAGGAGGAGGAGGAGGAAGAGGAAGAGAAGGAAGAGGAGGAGGAAGAAGAGGAGGAGGAGGAAGTAGAAGAAGCAGCTAGAAACAGCTTTTGTGAAGGTCATGAATAATCTCTAGTTGTCAAATCCAATCGTCTCTTCCCTGCCAAGCATAGTCAGTCTCTCTTGGGACACTGACATAACTTTTCTCTCCCTTCCATCCAAGAGATTATTTTCCTCCTAGCCTCAGTAAGGCCATGTTTTGGTCTCTACTGAGACTTCTTTCTTTCTTTCTCTGTTATCTGTGTGGTTTAAGAGCTCACATGGTCTACAAGCCTTGAAACAACTAGCGTAATAACTTGATTCTTTGATCCCAGTTCTGGAAATGTAATCCCTAAGTCTCTGGTGTTCCGTAGCTCCTGAATACTTTTTTTTTCTTCTTTCTTTCTTTCTTTCTTTCTTTCTTTCTTTCTTTCTTTCTTTCCTCTTTCTCTCTCTCTCTCTCTCTCTCTCTCTCTCTCTCTCTCTCTCTCTCTCTCTCTCTCTCTCTCTCTCTCTCTCTTTTTGAGACAGAGTTTCTCTGTGGCTTTAAAGCCTGTCCTGGAACTAGCTCTTGCAGACCAGGCTGGTCTCGAACTCACAGAGATCCGCCTGCCTCTGCCTCCCGAGTGCTGGGATTAAAGGCGTGCACCACCACCACCCGGCTGGTTCCTGACTTCTTAACGGAAGTATCCTTATTGCTCCAAGAGGCACTGATGGAGTATGCTAATGGGCTCATGGTGGACCCCTAGACAGCTGACACTAATAAGATGACTGAAGATGGGGCTAGCTATGCCAGAAATATCAACCTCATAATTAAACTTGGAATCTGTCACTCAACTTCGAGAGAGGGGATGAGAGAGAATGAGTTGGATCTCATGGTGTTGATTCAGTCAGTCACACCCACAGTAAAACTACGCACACTGAAGCTTAGGGGAGCTTCACTGGCAGGCAGTACTCTGCATACTGTTATATATCAATACGTTGGAGCATGGCATATCCTGACTCATTTGGGAAAGGACCCACCCAGACCTATCTGGATGTCTTCCTTCTGCTAGTTCTGATTTGAATCTATTGGCTATAATGAAACTGTAATTATAAGCACAGCATATTCCTGAATTTTGTGGGGAATTCTCTCAAATGTTTGAATGTGGGAGGTAGTAAGAATCCCAGAATTTAGAGTCCAAGGTAGAGATAGCCTAAAGCCTCACAAATGGGATGTTCATATCTGAAGTGAGTGCCATATTAGACTCAACCAGGTAGATAGTGTCTAAAGTCATCCAACCTATAACTCCCAAATCTATCCATCTCTAAACCTTGAACTCCAACCTCCTATACTCATCTACTCGCTCACTACTTGAAAGTCACCTGAGATTTTAGCAGAGTCAAAGGTGGAACACTTAGTTTCTAGCTACTTGGCTGTTCCCCAGGCTGAGCACTTCAGCAATGGTCCTGCCCTGTGTCCTTTCCCTTCAGATACAGATCTAGAAGGTATTCTTGATGATTCACTTCACATGTGCCCATCCGTTGCTTCCCGTCCCTTCTCGCCATGCACACTGCTGCTTTGCCTACTCTGACTTAACTTGGCTTATTGCAAAGTTATCAGCTTGCAAAACATTTCCTCAGCTTCCCTTCTAGCTCTGAACCCACCATGCCCATTCCTGAACTGACCTTGTAAAAATGAAAACCAGGGGGCTGGGGAAGACCGTTGCAGAGGATCTGGTTTCAATGCCCAGTACCACCTCCCACCCCCGGCAGCTTACAACTGTTCATAACTCCAGTTCCAGAGGATGCAATATCATCTTCTGACCTCAGATACGAAGATGCATACAGTGCACATACACGCAGGCAGATAAAACACTCAAACACATAAAATAAAAATTAGTATAAGTAGTCTAAAGAAAAATGACCAGGCATACTTGTGAGTAAGGCAATCAGATCTCATTACATTACCCTATTGAACTCCCTCTGCTCGGCTCCTTTCTTATTAGCATACAGTCCATGGCTGGATGACGGCTTAGTTAAGTAAAGGGACTCAATCCTTGCCTAATGACCTGAATGCTAGAGCCCACAGGGTAGAATTGGAGAGCTGACTGCAACAAGTTGTTCTTTGAAAACACACACACACACACACACACACACACACACACACCACTGCCCCAGCCCTAGCCCCTAAAGGCCCCTAGGCTTTGTTCTCGCACTTCCCTCTAGTCTGTCATTCCAGCTAGGCCTGTGTGGCCTCTTTCTGGGGGGCGGGGTCTAGAGCACATCCAGCTATCCCTTTCCCAGGAGGCTTTTCCTGGTTCTCTTGCCCTTAGCCCTATTGCTCGCTCTGTCTTCCTGTCTTCCCCGATCTGGACACTTGGAGCACTGGCCACCCTCTACCTTTGCTTAACGTGATTGCTTTTTTGGCTAGTTTATTGACCTTCGCCTCCTACAAAGGAAAAGGTCTTCCATCCCTGCCTGTCCTGTGTACTTACAACACTGCATAGCCCTGAACAGGCACTAGTAAATTACTGTTAAACAAACAGAAACTAGAAAAAGTGGGACTCATTGTTTTGATTCAAGGCAGTGGTTAACATGGAAATTTCATGCATTCAAAACACTGGGAATCTGCCTACCTAGCCTAGCTCAGCCTCCTCTGGAAGCCATCATGTAGTCAATGGACTCTGAAATCCTACCCTGGCCTGCCTAACAGAGTCTCACGCATAGCAGTTTTTAGTGAACTGGATTTCCAATCTTCCCCTACAGTCTCAATTCACATTTATCAGTATATAAAATAAGGAGCCTCTTTCACTAAACTACCATGTCCAGTTGGGCTGAATGGCCTTGAGTCCAGCAAGGACACCCTGTGCACCACTCCCACTTGTGCATGGCCGAGGGTTTGGGAAGGAGGCTGGTCAGCCAGTATATATTTCTGCATTTCATCCTCTGCCTCCATCACCCTCTTTCCCGCCAATCCCTTTCCAGAAGGTTCTTACACATAATACCACATCTTCCAAAGCATCTATCTAGCTGTTCCTGGAAATCACTATACTAAGGCTACCATTAAAAAAAAAAAAAAAGATTTTCATCTATGGGGCTGAAGAGATGCCCCAGTGGTTAAGAACACTTGTTCTTGCAGAGGACCCAGGTTCAATTCCAAGCACCCACATGGTGGCTCACCACTGTCTATAACTCCAATTCTAGGGGATCCAATGACCTCTTCTGACCTCCACATTTAAACGGTGCACAGACATACATGTGAACTATACACATAAACCAAAATAAGTAAATCTAAAGGTTTTTAAGATCTTATTTTAATTATATGTGTTGGTGTGGGGCTATGTACATGGGTGCAATGCTCATGGAGGCTAGGGGTGATAGATCCTCTGGAAGTGGAGTTGCAAGGGATTGGGAGCCACCTGCTGAGAGAAGGTGCTGGCAACCAAACAAAGAGTAGTATGTTCTCTTAACTACTGAGCTACCTCTCCACTCCAAAATATTTGGAAGATCTAGGTTTTTCTTTTTGTTTTATATTAATCATTATTATGAGTCTGTTGTCCTAGAGCCATCTAAAACCTCACAGAACCACAGATGAAATGCTGGTTTCAAATTCTCGTCTTAATAAGCAGGAGGCAGATTTTCTTCAGCAGAAAAAAGAGAGGTCTTGCAAAAAGGCTACAGTAACTGATGGGGAAACATTTCTAGATCCTCATAGTAACTGATGGGGGAAACATTTCTAGATCCTCACAGTAACTGATGGGAGAAACATTTCTAGATTCTCACAGTAACTGATGGGGAGCATTTCTAGATCCTCACAGTAACTGAGGGGGGGCATTTCTAGACCCTCATAGCAACTGATGGGGGAAACATTTCTAGATCCTCATAGTAACTGATGGAAAACATTTCTAGATCCTTATGCTGCTGTAATTCTGGGCATTGCCTCCCAAATTCCAGGGCTCAAAGACATCCCCCAAATAAAATACCCTGACCGAAAATGTCCTATGAATTATCATATTCAAACTAAAGTAGGAAATAGGCCTTTGTAAAGCCTAGCAAGTTCTCTGGGGCTTTCCCAGATCTGTTGCTACACCTGCACAAACCCAAGGAAAGGCTCCTCTGGGCCCATGAGCTCCTAGCCACCTGGAGAAACGGGAGTGTAGGACCATGGACAAGAGCTGAGCAAACTTCCTGGCAATGCCTGGTGAGCTAGGTCCAATGCCTTCAAAACCAGACCTAGAGAGTCAGGAATGTGCCTCTGTTGTTAGGGTGCCTGCACCAGTCTGTGGTCAGAGGCCTACAATCCCGGCACTCAGGAGGTGGAAACAGGAGCAGCAGGAGTCCAAGGCCACCCTTGGCTATATAAAGAATTCAAGGCCACCCTGGGCTATATAAAGAATTCAAGGCCACCCTGGGCTATATGAGTTTTTGCCCCAAACACCCTAAAACATAAAATTAAAGTAAATTAAAAATGCCAAATCTCGAAATGGTGGCTAGGGGCTATTGAAGTGGCTGCTATTATCATTTCTTCTGGTGTCAGTGGTCAACCTCCTGGTTCTCCTCCACATACATTCCACTTCAAACAAGGACTCACCTCTCCCATCCAGTGATAATTCCTCCAGACTTTAAAAGGCTGCCACCAGCAAAATCACCCTAGAAAGGAACAGGCTGAAAGCAAGCAACTCTACTGCAGGCTTCAGCTGCTCTGGACCTAATACCCAAGGGCTCTAGAAGAGGCACACATTACTCACTTGGGCCAGAGTCTAGTCCAAGCTCCCCTTCCATTGAGTCACGCGAGCCCCATGGGTACGGCTGCTCTTCCTGTTTGATCCACGACAAAATGTCATGTGCTGAGATGAGAGATTCTGTTATCAGGAAAAAAGGCAACCTTAAGACTTGATTCAGTTTCACAGAGTACCCACTATCCACTGATCAGAGAGACCACGGGGCCAGGCTATGCTGGAGAAAAGCTCAGCTTTGAAGGCCCACAGCACCACAGCTGGCTGGTCTGACTAACTGTGCAAAGGCAGCAGCCAGGGCCACTGACAAGCCCACTGCAAGACCTGAGGACTCCGAGAGGACTCTGCTTCCACCTGCTGGGTCCTTTCACCGGACTCCTAGGCTCAATTTCTCATCCTACTCTCCATAGACTAGGATGAGACCTTCCAGCTCTAAAAATTCATATATAAACCCATCCCCAGCTCAGGGGCTGAGTTTCCCTAAACAGCTGGAACATCCCCAGAATTTTCATGGGAGTTATCATACAAATGAAATTCCAGAAAGGGACTGGAGAGATTGACAGCACTCGCTGCTCTTGCAGAGGACCCAAGTCCACTCCACCTATATCAGCAGCTCACAACCTTCTATACTTGAGCCCCAGGGAATCTGGCCTCTGTAGGCACCCATATACAAATAACTAAAAATAAAATACATCCTGAAAAAAAAAAGAAATTCCAGAAAATATAAATTACTTGTTCTTTGACACACAAACACACATGGCTTTTAGAAGCCTTTTGGTTTTGAATCTTCAAAAAGCAATGTCAAGGTAATTTTTGTATCATTTCCACTGACACAATGAATATTAAATTTAATAATTCACTGTGACATCTTTCTCACCTGAATTGGGATCTGTGGGAATATCTCTCTCTGCCAAATCTTGCTGGTCCCACACACACTGCGGTTCCTCTTGCTTAATGCGGGACAAGAGGTCCTGGGCCGAGATGGGGGAGTCTACTCGGAAGAACAACGGCGACAAAGGCGTTAGAGAAGGGGAATTCCCACCAGTCTGTGTTTTCAGTGAATACAATTTCATGCAATTGTTTGTTTTCTTTAAAAGTTAAGGATAAGAATAAATAAATTATCCCACTTAACTAAAGGTTCCAGCCACTCTGGCCATAATGAATGGAGCTGTGGCCGAAGTCCAGCGGATGTCACAGGGCTGTGAGTAGGATACAAAATGTCCCCAGACACTTAACTAGCCAGGATGAGGTCTCTGCTCTGGAGCTATGACCTCCACAGAAGAAGGGACCTCATGAAGGCATTTCCCAGGAAAACAGCCCTCCAAGGAGGCCTCTTATCAGTATCTGAATGGAACTTTTCTAAGACAAAACATCCTTTAATTCATAGGCTTCTAAACCAGTGGACAACACCTGTAATCCCCACACTTGGGAGGAGGAGGCAGGAGGATCAGAAGTTCAGGTCACCCCTGACTACATAGAAAGTTCGAGGCTAGCTACATGAGTCTCTCTATCAAAACTTTTTCTCTTTTTTTGTAATCAAACCAAATTTATCCTTTATTTACCACCTTCTTATCTCTTAATGGTTTCTCGAGACTTGATGCTTTAAGGAACTCATCTGACAACCGGTGGAGGCACAGCGCCTGCCCTTTGGCCGCCATCACTTGCCTGTGTGTCTCAGGCTTTCCTGGAGGAGGGATGAGGTTGGAGTAAATGGCGGCTACCTTCAGTGTCCACATGGCAATACCAATCAGGTATCAGTTAAACATCATCCCGGATGTTATTATGAAGGGATTTTAGCTGAGATTAACACTGAAGCCGGTAGACTGAATATAGCAGACGATCCACTATAATGGGGATGGGCCTCATCCAACCCGGGGAAGGTCTTAACTGAAAAAGATGACCAACCCAAGGAAGAGGGGATTCTGTCAGCAGACAGTCTTTCCCGGGTCCCATCCTGCTGGCCTTCTTGCTAGCAAATTTTGGATCTGTCAGACACTATAATCACAATAGCCAGTTTGTTAAAACAAATCCCTCTATATGAATACATGTACATGATCACATTGCACACACACAAACCATTGGTTTCTTCTCTCTGGAGATTGCACACACCTGCCATAACAGATTCTCATCTAAATACAGCTCAGCTAAAACACCATTGAGGGCATGCAGCAACGGGGTACCTGGCGTGGAAGTGGTAGCCCATAAATATTTGTGTAATGTAACTTTGTGGTCCAGGAACAGGTCTTACTGGCTTTGATATTCTGCCACCCATAGAGCCCAATAAAGTGCTTGTACTAAGCTGTTTTTACAAGGAACAGAGGGACAATCCAAAACTTACTAGACAAAGAAGAGGAAAAAACAGAATAGAACAGGCAAAGCTGAATGTAGTTATAAACTCTCAGTGCTGAGCACCATGTTTGTACCTCTGTAGACGCCTTCTCAGCCCAGTTCTGGGGTCACAGCTCTTCCTCTGCTAGCCAAGCCCTCTGGGGGTTACAGACCCCTCCTGGGCCAAGCGGCTATATTTGGTTCACTTACCAGTGATGGATTCTGTGGGGATGGCTCTTTCTTCCAGACCCCTCTGGCCCCGAACACACAGGGCTTCCTCTCGCTTCACCTGGGAAGACATGTCCTGTGCAGGCACCAGGGGCTCTGTTCCTGGGGAGAGAGGACCATACTTCTTAGAATCTTTTTTCAGTTTATTGGTCACCAGGGTGTTCTGTGGTCAGAATCATAGTTGTCAGCACTCCAGGGGACAGCACAAGCGTCTTGGATCCCTACTGGAGATATGTGGGACCCTGAGGAGCAGAAAGTTCCAGTAGCAGAGAAGTGAGAATATTCAAGAAAAAGGGACAAGTAAAAGGATGTGATGGCTCATGGCTGCAATCCAATCAGTCAAGAGGCTGAGGCAGGAGAATCACCATGAGTTGGAAGAGAGTTTGAGCTACATAATGAGTTCTAATCCAGGTTGGGCTCAGAGTAAGACCATGTCCCAAAAAACAAGACTAGCCCAACAGCAGCAAAAAGTCTGAGAAGCCACAGACAGGCTTTGAAGACGGTAGGCATCCCTTATAACTGCTGGGGCCAAGCAGAGCTCGGAACAGGTTTGTGTGGGAGTCACTTGCCCCTGGTTTGGGATTTGTTGTTGTTGTTGTTTGTCTGTTTTTTACTGTAGTGTCCAGATACAAACAAATTGCTCTATGAAGTAATCAGGCTGAGCATAAGTACAATCAAATACTGATGTTGGGTGAATAAAAGTCAACAGCCTATATTTTTCACAGAATCCCACTTTGTGACCAACAGGCCTTTTTTTTTTTTTTTTTCCTTTTTTCTTTTGAAACTTTCTGGGACAATGTAATAGCTCTTGGTGGAAGACACCTCAGGTAACAGGAAAGACTACGGAAGAATCTGAAGAGAGTGATCCTGGTTTCAACTCCATCGCCATCTTGCTCCGTGAGCCACTTCACCTCTTTGGGTTTGTCTGGCCTTTTCACCTAAAGTAAGTTCTGGTTCTGTTTTATGACCCATGATGGTTTGATAACTCAGTGAAACTGCTGAAATTACAGGGCTCAATATGTAAAAAGCTGTCATACAATATTAGAAACTGTAACCACAGCTGCTAAAGAAAATCCAAGGTGCTTGAAGACTGGGAAAGGCCACTGAAATGAAACATCCTCCTGTGAAATCCAGAGACAGAGGCAGGCCTACCTGCAAGAAAGGGAAGTAGGGAAAGGCTGCTAGTGAGTGTGGGGATTCTCAATCTGCATGTGTGCCTGCAGGCCAGAAGAAGGCACCAGATCTCATTACAGATGGTTGTGAGCCACCATGTGGTTGCTGGGAACTGAACTCAGGGCCTCTGGAAGAGCAGCCAGGGCTCTTAACCACTGAGCCATCTCTCTAGCCCCAAGTTGCTAATTTAAAAGGAATAATTTTATGACCAATAAACTATAACAAAACTAAAGATTGGGGAGGAGAAAGAACAGTGCTGGGAATTTCCATGAAAATATTATTTTAAAACAGTGGTGGGGGTCAATAGCCAAGGGGTGAGAGTTCATACGTCAACAGAGGACAACAATATAGTGTCACTCCACACCTTGCCCAACATTGTTCAAGAAGCAGAGGCACCTGGGGAAGACCTCCAGGGCAGAACTAGGGCTAGACCCTAGTGTCTTCCATCCCAGTAAAAGCTGCCAAAAGTGATATTCTTAGGACTAATGGTTCCTTTATGAGGGGAAAGACTTGAGGCAAGTGGGGAGGTGTGTGCATATTAAAGCAGGAATGGGCTGAGATGCAGATTATACTCGGGCAGTAAGCAAGCAGTCAGGCAGGACCACACCTCTGCTGCGGCCTTCTTTCCACCTCCTCTGGGAGTCTCCCAAGTCTAAGACCTCATGTACCCCATCAAGGTGTCTCAGCTCAAGCCTTTCCTTACTTGGTTTTTATTTTTTGAGATAGGGTCTCACTATGTCACCCTTGCTGGTCTGGAATTCTCTACATAGACCAGGCTGGCCTCATACCCACAGAAATCAACTTGTCTCTAATGCCTCTTGAGTGTGAGGATTAAGGATACGTACCACACCTAGTCTCTTCCCCTAGTTCACCGATAAGCTCAGAGCCATCAAAGGTCAGGCAATAAGTATGGCATGGTTTTAGGTCCTGAGGGCATGTCTTGTGGCAGAAGTGGCTCCTAGGAGCATTAAGAGCTAGTCTCTCCTGAGACATACAATATGGACTCCTTGTGCGAGTACAGGGTGCCCAAGCTCTCCTCTTCTGCGCCTCCCTGTTCCCATCCCTAGCTCAACAGCCATTACCTGTGTCTGCAGCCACTGGGATTTCTCTCTCTTCAGGGTGCTGCTGCTCCCACACACAAGGCTCTTCCCTAGGTTCTGCCTGGACTGGAGCATCTGGCTTGGACACTGGGCCATCTGTGTCTGTGAGAGGGAGAGAAAGGGAAAGAAGGGTTGTAGGGAGTTGACTAGTGAGTGCAGACTGAGGTGCTGGGTGGAGCCGGGCTCTCTGTTGCCAGTGTCCCTCAGAATGGTAGTCATTATGTAAGGAGGCAACCATGAACGCAAGCCAACAGGATCCTGGGCTTCCAAGGTAGAAAGAACTGGTTTCCAAAAGTCAAGAGCACACTACCCACAGCTGACCCCAGGCTGTTAGGAGGCAATAAGGGGATAGAAACTTGATATTTTATGGTATTTTAGAATAACAGTAGTGTCATATACACTACCACAGTGACAGGCTCAGTTGCCACCCTTTTAATTTGCATCCTATCATAAAAAGTTCCGTGTTCCTTTCCTTTATGCCCCTTTGCATCTTAGAACCCTGAGCAGAAAGCGCTCGTCAATGGAGGGGAGGTATCCTTACCCAGGGACATCAGGGTCTTGTAGTTCTCCTTCACCAGATTGCTGTAGAGCTCCTTCTGCCACTCATCTAAGTTCTTCCATTCATCCTCAGAGAAGTAGACAGCAATGTCGACGAATGTCACTGGGACCTGGGCCAACAAGGGGTTCAGTCAGTAGCCTGCTGCTGTTCCTCATCCCACTCTCCTGGGACCACAGAGCCAGCCTATCTCAGGCTTGGCCTCTGTTCCCAGCACCCCAATTTCTACATCCCAGGTCACATCTGTCCATCCAGAGGTTCAGAATTCCCTGTAGCTGGCCTTCCTAGGTATCCAATAGCAATGGTGTTATTGCTACCCTTTTCCTTCTTTTTTTTTTTTGTTTTTTGTTGTTGTTGTTTGTTTGTTTTTTGGTTTTTTGAAACAGGGTTTCTCTGTAGCTTTGGAGCCTGTCCCGGTACTAGCTCTTGTAGACCAGATTGGCCTTGAATCACAGAGATCACCTGCTTCTGACTCCTGAGTGCTGGGATTAAGGGCGGGTACCACCACCACCTGGCCTTCTTTTGTTGTAAACATTTTATTTATTTGCTGTGTATTATACAAATGTGTGTAGAAACATCTATGCAATGGAACATGCAGAGGTCAGAGAACAACTTGCAGGAACTGGTTCTCAAATTCTACCAGGATCTAGTCTGTCATACTTAGTAGCAAGAGCCCTTTCCTGATGAGCCATTTCTTGGCTTTCTCTTTTCTTTTTCATTAAACACTTAGTCCTGCCCTTTGCCATTTCAGACAACTAGACACCGAAGGCAAAGCCAGAGTCATTGTGCTTCTTTGGGAGTTCAGGGTACAGGGATATGAGAGATGCCAAATGTGGGGATCAGGAAGCCAAGAGCTGTAAAATTGCATGACAAAACCTGTATTTCAGGTCGGATCACCTGTGTGTACACAGTTAATTTTTTTTTCAAGATTTATTTTTATTTTATGTGTGTGAGTGTTTTGTCTACATGAAAATGTCTGTGTACCCTACTTACAGAGGCCAGAAGAGGGGCTCGAGTCTCTGGAACTGGAGTTACAATGGTTGTAAGCTTCAATTTGGGTGCTGGGAATCAAACCCGAGTCCCTTATAGGAACAGTCAGTGATCTTAACCACTGAGCCATTTTTCCAGTCCCCAAAAGTTAAATTTTGTCACAAAAAATGGACAATCCAAGGCATGTGCCTCAGCACCAGGATCCTGAGCTGTCTTTATGAGGAAGTTCTGGTATGGCCGTGGCTGCCACCAGTCACTGCCAGTCAAGGTATTCTCACCTTTTGTAGAGAGCTGCAGTAGCCTCAGCCATGCCCACCTCAGCCTCTCCAGCACCACCTCACTCCTAACCAAGTCGTTTCACTTCCATTAACTAATTCCTGAACTTCCCTCTCTGATCACACAGGCTTCCCTCCTGCCCCTCTCACATCCCTAGTGAACCAGTGTCTGACTCTCACCCTGCGATCCAGGCCCCTCGTCTACATACCTGCCTGCATGTTCAGGGCCAAAGCTGGCCTGTGTGGGACATTGGTGTGAATGAAAAAGAATGGGCAGGGCCAGGTGCAAAGCTACTGATGCAAGGTCTGTCAGCCCACAAGCCAGGTGCATAAAACTGCAAGAGGACCCTATGCAAGTGTGATATACACAACCGTGCAGTGGCCATGTGCCTACCAATTGACAGCTCCCTGTCCATCATTAGGGTTAGAACCAGAGCTCCTACCAGACTTGGGCGAATCCCCAATCTGGGAAAGCATGCAACCCCTTTCTTCATTTTATTTCCCTGTTGCTAGATGAAACTACAGAATTCTGCCATCAACATCTGCCACAAGTTCACACCAGCTGCCCCTTGGCTGCCTTGGAAGCCTTTGTTGGCCTCTGATTGACACCTTGTCAGGTTCCCCGGAAGTTTACTGCAAACCTCACTCCCCAGCACCATCTGGCCTCCCTGCACTATCTCCTACCTCTCTCTGACCCCAGGCTGGTGTTAGGGGGCCTCTTCTCTGCCCCTTTCTTCTTGCTAAGTCAAACCTGCTATATTCATTCTGTATTTCTCCACTGCCTCCCATCTGCAAAAGTCAATCCAAATAATGCTGATGTTCCACATCTCCAGTTTCTCTCTCTCTCTCTCTCTCTCTCTCTCTCTCTCTCTCTCTCTCTCTCTCTCTCTCTCTCTCTCTCTGGCTTTTTCTCCTGAGGGTCATCTCAGCTTAGGAAACCTTCATTCTCTCAGACTAGATGGCTTCGTGGGTGAGGATACTGGCCACCAAGCATGGTGACCTGAGTCCAATTCCCAAAACCCACACGATGGAAGGAGAGAACTTACTCCTGCCTCTACACCTGTGTTACGGTGTATGTGCGTACACATCCACACACACTAAATAAGAATAAATAATAAATAAATAAATAAATAAATAAATAAATAAAATTGAAAACAAAACAGACCCAGCTGGGCAACTGTGGTGCCCGCCTTTAATCCCAGCACTCAGGTGGCAGAGGCAGGCAGATTCCTGCTATCTCCGTTCACTCTGCCTGGCTCCCTTATCCTAGTTAAAGTCTGTTTTTCCTTTTTCAAAATCATATACATTTTAGCTTCATAAAATCTAACATCTATCCTCTAAAACAAAACCATATCCTGAAAATTCACCAATGACTTGCTACTAAAATCTCCCTTTGATAAGACAAACTCTGGTGTTGGAAGTCCTTCTGTTTATGTGTTGCTTTTAGTGGTTAATGAATAAAGAATCTGTTTCAGCCAGTGGCTTAGCAGAATAGAGCTAGGCGGGGAAAACTAAACTGAATGCTGGGAGAAAGAAGGCAGAGTTAGTGAGATGCAATGGAGCTGTTAGAGGGGAAAGACGTGAGCTGCTAGCTGGGACTTTGCCAAGAGCCTTGTGGTAAAATATAAAATAATGGAAATGGATTAATTCTAGATGTAAGAGCTAGATAGCAATACACTTAAGTGATTGGCAAAGCAGTGATTTAAATAATATAGTTTTGCTTTTCCTGTAAGTAGCCAGAGGTGACCCGTGAAGACAGTTCACTACTCTCTTGACCCAGAAAACCCTAAAAATCATGCAAGTCAAGAGGATCAAACCTTCAGGTTCACTTTAAGAACACCCGTGAAACGGCCCAGGCCATCAAGGGTATGCATATCTGAAAAGCCACCAAGTATCTGAAAGATGTCACTTTGAAGAAGCAGTGTGTGCCATTCCGACGGTACAATGGTGGAGTCAGTAGGTGCGCCCAGGCCAAACAGTGGGGCTGGACACAGGGTCGGTGGCCAAAAAAGAGTGCGGAATTTTTGCTGTACATGCTTAAAAATGCAGAAAGCAATTCTGAACTGAAGGGTTTAGATGTAGGCTAACAGTCATTGAACACATCCAGGTGAACAAAGCACCTAAGATGTGTCGACGAACTTACAGAGCTCATGGCCGGATTAACCCATACATGAGCTCCCCCTGCCACATGGAGATAATTCTCACTGAAAAGGAACAGATTGTTCCAAAGCCAGAAGAGGAGGTTGCACAGAAGAAAAAGATATCCCAGAAGAAACTGAAGAAACAAAAACTTCTGGCATGGGAATAAATTCAACATGAAATAAATGCAGATAAAAGTAATATATATAGTTTCTGCGTGATTATTTTGGGAGTCCCCCTTTCTAGAGCTTTCTTGTTCGGTTCCTGTGACTGTGTTGCCTGTTATTCAGCTGCTCATGTCCTCTTTGCTGTTTCTTCATCTTCAGAGATGAAGCTCTGCTATTATCTTTTTCTGTTTCTTCTCCTTTCTCTTGGCAATGTCATTGTTTTTATTGCAACTGTTACCTCTTTAAGGAAGGCTTAAGCTTTCTTTGTCGCCTTCAAGTTCCACAGCCTTCTAAGTCACTCCTTCAATCACCTGTAAGCATCTAGCACTAAATATATCCAAGGTGTGTTCACCATCTTCTGCAGTATAGCGGCCTCTTCATTTTATTTTACCATTTTCTTGGAGAATCAAAACTTCAGAATAATTTCTATACAGTTGGAAGCAGGCATCACTCTTTAAAGCCTCATGCTGACATAATATAGAAATCTAAGCCACAGTCTGAGATAGAAAGGAGCCTGCAGAGTAACTGCAGACAGGAAAGCCTACCCATGAATTAGTTAGAAATCCATCAGTAGACATATAGGGCTAAAGGATCGGAGAGACTATATCCTTCCTGGACCTAACAGATAACAAAAATGCATCTTGAACACCCAAGGACATACAGTGAGCCATTAACTGTGGCACACAACACTCATGAACACTCTAAGTTTGTAGTGGTTATAGAACACACCAGTGATTTCTTTTTTTTTTGTTTTGTTTTTTTTGTTTGTTTGTTTTTTTGTTTTTCGAGACAGGGTTTCTCTGCAACTTTTTTAGAGCCTGGCCTGGAACTAGCTCTTGTAGACCAGGCTGGCCTCGAACTCACAGAGATCCGCCTGCCTCTGCCTCCCGAGTGCTGGGATTAAAGGCGTGCACCACCACCGCCCGGCACCAGTGATTTCTTTTGTGCGTATGTGTTCATGTTTGTGTGTGCAGGCTCACATATGTGTATAGGTATGTGTGTATGCCTGGGTATTCACTTCCTTTGAGACAGGCTTTCAATGACTTAGAGCTCATCTATTAGATTAGATTGGCTGGCCATCGAGCCCAAGGGATCTTGTGTTTACACCTCCCTAGCATGCAATTACAAATACACACCAACATGCCTGGCTATTTTTCATGGATTCTGGGAGTCAAACTCAGGTCCTTGTGCTTGTATGGCAAGCATGTTGCTGATTGAGCTGTCTCCCTAGCCCAATAAACATTTTTTCAATCCCTTCAGGTTAGACAAGCCTAATTCTCTACCTCTTGAATGCAGGCAGAATTTGGTAACTGCCTTATAGCAAATGAAGTGAAACTGTATAGCACAGACTCCACAACACCCATCCTAGTCTCTCTTTGAATCCCTCATTCTAGGAAACAGAGAGGTAGCGTCTATGTTGTAAGTAAGGTCAAGGAGTCTTGGGGGGGGCAAACAACCAGGTAAGGAGTTGAAGTCAACCTTTAAATGACAGCATTACCAGTCAAAAGTCACACTGAAACCTCACAGGACTGACTGAGCAGAACCACCCAAGCTGTCCCCAGTTCCTCACTCACAGAAACGATCAGGTGATATATATTTTTAAGCTACCATTTTGGGGTCATTTGCTGCCTTTCAACAAGTAAGTAAGAATGACTACATAGTGTTTTCCCATAAACAAAAATCAATGACTTCTTGTAACTCTAAAAAGCAATTACAATGTTATCTTCATGCTATAAACGACAACACTGAAGCTCAAAGGGACCAAGTAGGACTTTGCATTACTTCTGACACTTCTTTAAGAAGAAACTGAAGAGGTTCAGAGGCAACAAAATATACTTGGCCAATAGTAGGAAAGTCGGAAGATGGCACAGTCAAGATGCAAACCCAAGCCTGCTGGAAAAAAAAAAAAAAACCCTAACATTTCCATTATCATGCAATGGTGCATGACAATGCAAGGCTCCTATCACTTTATTCAACCTATAGAACAAGTGGCGGCAGGTAACGATACTGCACATATTAAGGCACACAGTAGAGACAACAGCAAAGGGAAGCAGATAACGAGATGCTGATCATGCTACTCAAGCAACATATGCAAAATCACAGTTGCCGCAGGATCCACTCAGGGCAACTACAGCTCAGTTTCTTGCAGCCTAGACACACGGATGTCTGGCAGCTCTCCTGGTAGTGTCAACAGACTGGGTGTCCCTACTAAGGCATGGTCCCTTCCTAGGAGTTCTGAGTTCTTTAGTGAAAGACTAAGTAAATGTGTTTCACATGCCATCTCTAAGCTGGTTGCCACTATCAACACAAGGTACAGCCATGAACCAATAATTTACATTCTGATTAGGGGAAGCTAACCAAATGAAAAAAAAAGTAAATATTCAAGATTCAGGAAGAACCTGGTACTTTGCTTATTTCTTCTTTCGGACAGGGCCTTGTTATATAGCCCAGGCTGGCTTTGAACTCAATTATCCCAGACTGGCTGCAAACTCAAAATCTTCCTGCTTACCAAACGCTGGTATTCCAAGCATGTGCTACCACACTCAGTGTGGGGCTTGATTCCTTAGTAATAAGGTGATCATGGGAGGGCACATGGATTAAATAACAGCTAAGCAAACCCCATGGAAGTGGGGGACTGAGTAGAGAAGCAGCCAGATAATCAGGGAAGGTGCTTCAGGGAGGAATGCCCCTAAAGAAGGTGGCAAAAACCTGGATGTTTATTCAGAAGATATGGGAAGCCAGGGGTTGATGTGATGGCTCGATGTGCAGAGACACCTGCTACCAACCCTGGCAACCTGAGTTCCATCCCTGGGACCCAAATAGAAGGTCAGAATCCACTCCAACAGATTGTCCTCTGATCTCCACAGACATGCTATGGTACATGCCCCTCAACCACCTAAATAAAATACACTTTAAAAAAAAATTAAACCAAAGCTTACATGTGAACTACATTTAAAAAAGAAGAAAAAGATGAGAAGCCAACAGATAGGTACAGTATGAGACTTTTTTTTTAAAGACAGGGTCTCATATATCCCTAGGGTGGCCTTGAATTTGCTATGTAGCCTTGATGATCTTCAAATTCAGATCCTCCTGCTTCCACTTCCCTTTCACAAGTACTGTGATTACAGGCGTGTGCTACCATGCCGAAGTTTATGAGGTGCTAGGGATCAGTTCATGCATGTTGGGCAAGCGTTCTACCAAATGAGCCACATCTCCAGCCCATGAATGAGGTATTTGAATGGGATCACTGCGGCTATTCTTTTAGGTATATATTGTAGCATGGGACCTAAACAAGGATGGGGAACAGGAGCAGGTCAAGAGGTTGAAACAATAAAAAGGTAGATGAGACTGGCTGGAAGCAGGTGATGGGACTGGTCAGACTATGGGGGTGTACCAGAGGTGGAGTATGAGAAAGACAGTAGCTAAGATCCCAAGACTTCGATCTGAATGACGGAAAGGATGGATATGTCATCAGCAAAGATGAGGGTGACTTTGGACAAAACAGGCTTTAGGCAAAAGACCCATAGTTCAGTCTGGTCATATTAAATCCAGAATGCTAAGGTAACAGAAAGAAATGTGCACCTGACCTCCAAGAAAAAAATTAGGGGTGGGGTAGATGGGAAAGGGTGCATATGGGAGTCATAAGCGAATAAACTGCAGTTTAAACCATGGGTCTGGATGACGTTATGAGCAAAGGGGTGCAAATGAGCACAAATGCTAAGGCTGAGCCAGGACCACTCCACAAACATTCAGATGATGGAAGGAGAAAGCAAAGCCAGCAAGGCAGTCTGAGAACCAGCATCTAGTGAGACAGAGAGAGAATGAAGAGAGAGAGGCATCCTAGAAGCACGTGAAAGGTGTTTTTAACGAAGGAGTAGCCACCTGCTCCTGGTGACGGAATTAAGAGGATGATGGCAGAGACCAGACTAATGGTCTTATAGGTAGACATAATGAAGACCTTAGGAGAGAAGATGGGATAAAAACGTCTGATTGGAGTTGGTTGCAGAGAGAGTTATCCAGTTACCAGTTTACTGAACAGATGAACCTGTTCAATGAGAATAAAGGGTCCAGACAGCCCAGTTCCTCCACTACATAAAGTACAATGAAGGCTAAGAAATAAAGGAACTGAGCCTATAGATTTCAAAAAGTCCTAGGCCAGCAAGAAGGCTTAGCAGATAAAAATATATGTCTCACACTGAGTGGTGGCACACCCCTTTAATCCCAGCACTCAAGAGGCAGAGGGAGGTGGATCTCTGTGAGTTCAAGGCCAGCTTGGTCTATAGAGCAAGTTCCAGGATAACCAGAGCTGTTACAAAGAGCAACCCTGTCTTAAAGAAAGAAAAAGAAAAAAAGAAAGGAAGAAAGGAGGAAAGAAAGAAAGAAGGAAAGAAGAAAAGGGAAAAAAATGTATGCCTCACAAGCCTGATGACCTAAGTTCAACCCCAGAACCCACGGTACAAAGAGTGACCCAAGTCCTGAAAACTCTCACCCAACCACGTCTGACTCGTTACATTTTGATTCAAACAAGAAAATGGAGAAAAAGAATCAATTGAAAATCTGAACATTATGATGGAAGAGATGGAGCTTGGGTAATGTGGAACTTGTCATAGATAGACTGGTCTCAAACTCAGAGAGATTTGCTTCCTCTGCCCCAGAGGGGCTGGGATTAAATACATTCACCACGATGGCTGGTATAAATAAAATTACTGATGCCTAGAATTAGCTTCAGAATAAAACAAGTGTTGGGGAATTAGTAGAAAAAAAAGATCAGTCAAGAGTTTGATTGTTGAGGCTCACGATGGGCACTCAGGGGTTTAATAGCCTACCTACTTTGGTATGTATCTGAAGAGCCTGGAATAAAAAGGTAAGGATGTAATGAATATAGATAGCTCTTCCAAGGCATTTTATCTGTACTGATGGTGAGAATGAGGTAGAGGGAAGTGTGGGGTCCAGACAGGACTACAGTATTCACATGGTGGTGTGGAGGGTCTAAGAGAGAGGAGACAGCTGATGATGTAGAGGAAAGAGTGGGGGTGGACACGGAGCCACAGAGACAGCAGACCAAGGGATGAACTTCTGTTTATGGGAACATCTCTTTTGTTTGCTTACTACATCTATTTGCATGCACGTGCGTGTAAGAGAGCAACTTGTGGGAGTCAATTCTCGCCTTCTATAGTTTAGGTCCCCAGGATCAAACTTAAATCATCAGGCTTGACTACAAGTGATTTTTACCAAGCCATTGCCAGCCCTATTTTGCTTTGTTTTTTAATTTATTTATTTTTCTGTGTGTGTGTGTGTGTGTGTGTGTGTGTGTGTGTGTGTGTGGTGTGTGTGTTCCATAAATGAATGCTGGTAATTGCGAAGGTTATTGGATCTCCACTGGATCGCCAGGAACTAGAGTTATAGACAGTTGTGAGCCACTTGATGTGGGTGCTGGGAACTGAACCCGGGTCGTCTGGAAGAGCAGCCAGCGCTCTCAACCACTGAGCCTCTCTCCAGCCCTGCTTATGTTTTATCGAGACAGGGTCTCACGCCATAGACCTGGGCTGGCCTAGAACTCACTATCTAGTTCAAACTGCCTTCGAACACATGGACTCCTACTGCCTCATCTATTCTAGTGCTTAGAGTCCTCGTGTGAACAACTGCATCCAGCTTTGGAAGCCTCCATTCTCTCAGAGAAATAGACAACAGGGCCATCAACTTGAGAATGCAGTATTGATGGACCAGGATGGTGGAAATGAGAATAGAACAGAATTCTAAATTCTAGAAGGACCCATCTGAAATTAGTGATCATAACTCAAAAATGACTCTAGGCAGCATGGTTTCAAGACTTTCTCCTATCCAGACAAACATGTACATTGTCAAGTGAGTAAAACCAAGACAGCTGAACAACTCAGGGAAGCAAGATCAAAGCCTCTAAGATAAGCATATGGGGATGTTGTGGGGAATAGGGCCAGCTCTGCTGGGGCACAACACTCAGGACCAAGTAAAGGGCATAGGACAGGCTTCACATGGCCATTGAGACAGCATGGGACCAGTGAAATCTGCACCGCTTGACAAGATGAGATCAAGGGTTTGTTCACCTGAGTGTATCCTCACCTCTAGCCCTGGCCCTGTCTCACCACATACCTTGGGGGCCTCCCCCTTGCTGCCAGGGGGCAGTCGCAGGACCCAGAAGTTCCTGTTGCGAAGCAGGTTCTCCAGGTTCTCCAGCCTTCGCTGCAGCAGCCCATACTCCTGCAGCAGGGTCCCCAGCACAGCCCACTTGCTCTCCATGTGGTTACCAAATTCCACGGCTGTCTTCTCGCAATCAGCGAGCTTCTTCTCGGCTGTTCCTGTACGTCCCTCCAGGTTCAGCAGCTGGCTAGCCTGGGCATCCACCTTCCTCTCTACAGCCTGAATGGCAGCCACCACGGTCCAGAGTGAGATCTCTGCTGTGGGCAACTGGGGTTCGCGCATCATTCGGTCAGGAAAGACAGGGGCCCTGTCTGGGAAGGGCGGGAACTGGAAAGGCATTGGTCGCCTGGCATCCATGTCCCATTCTTGAGCCTGTGTACAAGGGTAGAAAGTGACAGCTCAAGGTAAAAACGTGTGAGAGAGAAGGCGGCCTAAAATGGGATAACCAACCAAATGCTATGGAGAATCTTTCTTCTACCCAGCATGCACCTCTGGCTGAGCTCATTAATGACATCAGTGACAGCTAGAGCAACCACCCATCCATCCAACTAACCACTCTTCCATTTCCTCTTAGGAGAGCCAGACTGCGTACAAGTTTACCTGCCTTAGCCCATGGCAAGTCTAGGTCATGGCCCCCTGCCTAATGTGTCACAGACCCTTTCTCTGACTAGAACAGCTGCTTTCTTCATGGGCGGCACCGAATGACAAACTTCCCATTTGGCTCTCATTCTTTGTTTCAAGGTAGGAATTTCCATGTAGCTTGTGTGAAGTTAATCTTTGGAGCAATCTCTTTTGCAGGTTAGGGCAAGAATGATTATCTCTGCTTTACAGATGATGAAATTAGGGAACAAAGAAGCAGCTGGTCATTCTTCAGCACCGCCCTGCACTGCCAACCGGCACGGTTCTAGGTGCCACAGGTTAACACAAACACTTTGCAAAAATGCAGCCTCTGCTATTCCTACTAGGCCTACCAACCAGCCAGAGGAGACAAGGACCTAGGCTAGGCGGCAGACCACAAGTCGTTGAGTTCCATACAGAGCCACCTTTTCATAACTATGCAAAATGAAAATAGATTTACTAGGCAATATTACTTATTAGACAGGAAGAGGGGCATTCTTCACCCCCATGAGGGCCACAAGGAAAAGCTCTTCGCTTCCTTCTCTACTTCCTGAGAAGGGGGCTCCCTGTGGCCCAGAGCTGTCTCTGTATTTTTCAGGAGGTCCAGGCTGGGATTTGAGCCCTATGGCAGAGGAAGGAGTGTGTACGCTGGTCAGGGTGTAATGGGTGACAGGCTGATAACTGACTCTTGGTCCCACGCCGGACAGGAGGAAATGTCCCTTTCTCTCTCTCTGTTTTCCCTGCTTCTGCTCTTGGAAAAAGTGGAACCCTACAGCTGTGAGGTGAGCCTTTGACAATCATACAAACTATTTTCTCTAATTCAGAGAAGCTGTGACCGCCCCCACAGCTCAGAGAACCACCCATCTAAGAATTCCTCTCTGACATGGGAGAGAGAACAACCGGGCCCTAGCAATACCAGCCCCTGCCGGGTCCTGGTGGCTGGATTGCCATCAGAGCCATCCACTGGGGCCTTGTCAGAGAAAAGGAGAAGAGTAGCAGTGGAAGTTTAGGAAGTCAGGGGCTGTTGCATCTCACCAGGTTTGAAGATCTATTGCTGATCGTTCTGCTCAAAACCAACACAGAGACTCCAGACTGACTTGTCAAGTCCTAACTCCTGGCTGAGAACCATATGGGAACACGGGAGCCTTCTGCGGAGTCCAGTCCCGGGGCAACTCTAAGCCTCACCTCTGAGACAGTGATCCGCAGCCACTCTGAACCCTCTTCCCCTTGTGTTTTATACCCAAGGCCGTGCCGGCTAAGTCCTAGGCACCCTGAGATCACTTACAGAACGTAAAGAAACAGCTGGAGCCTTCTCTCTAACCCCCAGGACCCCAAGACAACGCTCAGGGATGCGGTTTGGGCGTAGTCAGTTGTCTTAAGCTGCTCGGGCGATTCCAATTTGCAGCCAAGTTTGCTAACCCAAGACGACAAAGTCCCCTTCCAGGCCCTTCCCTGGCTCACCCCTTGTATAGAGGAAAAGTGGGCTGCTCTTTATACTCGGAGAAAGACAGCAATAAAACAGCTTTACACCCTTTTATTAAGCTGACTACAGAGTAAACATGGTTGAAGTGTTCCCTCTGTGGGCCAGGAAAAGGCCTGCCGCAAACCCAGGCGGATCGGACGCCAAGAGGAACCCCGGTCCCCGCTCAGGGAAGCGGCCACGGCCGCACCAGGTCCGGAGCAGCACGGCCCTGCTTCCTGCAACCCGTGGGCCCTGGGCCCGGGCAGCACCGGCCCGGGCAGCTGCTCCGTGGCGGCGCGGAAGGCCCTGGCGCTCGGGGCCTGCGCCGGGCCCTCTCCGGCGGCCGCTCGGGACCGCGGCAGCCGCGAGGCTCCCCGAGGCCCGGCCCCGCCCCGCCCCCACGGCAGCGGCGCGGCCATGGCGCCCGCGGGCGCTGCACCCACCTGCATGGGCGGCATTCCTTCGGCCATTTCCGCGCGCAGCGCCGGCTCCTGGTGGCAGACCTCCTCCGGGGGCAGAGCCTGGGCCCAGCTCCAGCTCCCGCTGTCCAGCCCCAGGCCCTGGATGCCCAGCTGCTGAGGCTGCGGCCGTGTTGACACAAACTGCATCCTGGGAGTGCTGTTCCCCGCTCGGGCCGGCCAGGGAGAAGAAGAACGTTTTCCAGGCGCCTTTCCCCTTGCCGGGGCCGGACAGCTCCATCTACAGCCCGTAGGAGCAAACAGTCCCCTTCGGTGGCGCTCCCCGCCCTTCGCAGCCAGCGCGCCAGCCAATGGCCTGGGAGCTCCTGCCCGCCTGCAGGGCTGGCCGGGGCCACCCCAAGCTGGGGGCCACCGCCGCCCCCAAAGAGGAGATGTGGTGGCGAACCCGGCTGCTAGGTCTGAGGTGGCCGGACTTCATTTCCCAAGCCATGCTGGGGCGTGGACCCTGGGCTTGATTCCTATTGCTTCTAAGAATGCATTGGACATCCCAGGAGAGAATGGTGCCTCACCTTTGTGAAAATTTTACTGAAATATTTACTGAACACCTACTGTGTGTCAGATTCTGCTTAGGCAGAGGGTGGTTTTTGTGGTTGCATACTCAGGTTTAAACATCACTACTGGCTGTGATTTTTGAACATTTACTGTCTCCCAGTTTCCCATGTTCTATATAAACAAGGGTGTGGGGGGGTACATTAGTCTTAATTTAATGTTGAAAACTTAGGAACTAATGCCAGGCACACAGTAGGCTCTCAGCAAAGGTAGTTACCCTAACCCTTTTGCCAGACGTGGTGATGCACACTTTTAATCCCAGCTCTTGAGAGATAGAATCAGGTAGATCTCTGAGTTTATAGCCAGAGATGGCTCAGTAGTTAAGAGCACTGGTTGCTCTTCCAAATGTCCCGAGTTCAATTCCCGACAACCACATGGTGGCTCACAACCATCTGCAATGAGATCCGGTGCCCTCTTGAGGAAGACACCTGGTCAGTTGTCCTCAACAACCTAGATCATGAAACCAAGTATGGACAAGTTCAACAGAATGGCCATATACAAGCTGTCCATGCATCTGTCAGCATTGCCAGGGCATAAACCTCACTTCAAATTTCAGTTTCAGATCTCTGAGTTTATGGCCAGCCAGGTCTTTTTAGTTCTAGGCCAGTATTTTTTTAAAGGTAATCCCCCCCCCCAAAAAAAAAGATAAGTCCCTAAGTCCCTATAGTTATCTACAGCATACTATCCACTTTGTCTTCCTAAATGACCAGTCCTCATCTTGCCTGGGGAGAGCTTATCACCTTAAGGAAAGTCAGACCTGATGGAAGCTATGAGTTTTATTACACTTAAAACTGAGAACAGTGTGAGGCTGTGTGGAGAGGTGAGGTGCCAGAGAGGCTGTCTTCAGAAGGACAGTTATCAAGTGCTTTGTTAGGCTTGCTTCCAGAATGTAAAAATGGGTATTTCATAGCCTTATTATTCTCAAGGAGCTTAGGGGCCAGTGAAGATCACGGTTCCAGAAGTCAGTGGTTTCTTCTGTTTCCTGGATACAGGTTGTACGCGTGCAAGTGCACATATCCCATTGTAAATATCATGTCCACTGTTATTAGAAGAACCAGGGAAGCCCAGTCTGGAAGCTCCAGGCAAATGTTTCTACCAGCAGTCCACATCTTAGAAGACATATTCTGACCTATGGGATGTGAACTCTATTTCCTCCTTCCTAGAGATGGAGAATTAGGTTATTCCCAAGTGTTGAAGCTCTCTCCTCAGGATTAAACTAATACGACTTCCCGCCTTAAGTGTGTAGCAAGTCATAGCAATGTCCCTTTTTATACAGCAAGAACCCACCATCTAATTCAGTTTCTTCCTTGCAGGTGGACTTTCACACAGCTATTTATACCTTTGCCTTATGGCAGAGTTTCTGCTTAGGCTAGAGGTATAGTTCACATTTTTATATGTACAAAATACTCAAACAGGTTCATATGCACAGGTTCAACATTTCTGCATTATTTTATAACTATCAAGCCTATCAACTATGGGACACAAAACCCTACAATCAATACAAGCTGAAGGGTGTGGAGTAGAAGGAGCACTTCTGGAAGGAAAACAAAGGCGGGCATGAGGGAGGAGCTGCTGGAGCTGCACTGGTCATGGACCCTATGACAGATGCTCCAAGTACAGAGGAACTGAGGAGGCTGATATCCCAGGCTGCAAGACAGCCTGCTCTGGGAGTGTTCAGTCTCCAGCAATCACTGGTTAACTATGAGCTCCCTGCGAAGCAAAATGGGTAACGGGTTAAAGTATCATAGTTAATGTACACTTTTTTGCAAGAGATAGACTTAGGACTGGCCTTTGATCTACCAGGTGGAGATTAACTGATTAATTCTCTCCAAGAATTCTATAGAGACTGCTCTGGACAGAGGACAAGAGGGGACTCAAAAGTTTCAGAACATTTATCTACCATTTCCTCCAATATTAATATAAATGGGGGTATTCTTGTCTATCTTAATATTGAAAAATTATAAACTAATGTCTGGCACATAGAAGGCACTCAGCAAAGGTAGTGACTCCACCCCTTTGCCAATATGGCGGTACATGCCTTTAATCTCAGCATTCTAGAGGCAGAGGCAGGTGGAGTTTTATTTAAAAAAAGAAATGACTAGGCCTACTCTCAGCTTAAGTAAAGAGGATAATAGGTTTCTATCTACTAAATTAGGTCCCATCCCTAATTTAACAAGCAGGCTTTCCATGTGATATTGAAAAATCTATCATCTCAGAACTCTGGAAGCTGGGGCGGGAAGATTAAGAGTTCAAGGCCAGCCCGGGCTTCCTTGAGTCAGTCTCAAAAATAAATAAACCAACCAAATAATTCAAAAAAGGCTATGGACTACCAAGGTGGCCAGTGGGATTGGGAAACAAGGGCGGCCTAAGAGACTCGAGCTTTCCTCCCTGCTGGCATGTGTGTGGCTATAGACCTACCTCTGGGATGAAATTATGACTTACCACTATGGAGTCACAGACCCTTTATTATTCTCTAACCCTCACTCTCTGCTCTAGGAAAGCAGGCCAACTTAGGCCATTTCCAGTTCAATAACTAACTTTCTCATTCATGATCTAATCCTCACACTCTGGAAGCACTTGAGGGAACTTGAAAAAGCAAAACCCATTCTCTGTCAGAGCAATGAAATCGTGTCAGAGTGGGCCTTGGCTTTTAAGTATCTCCTAAGTCCCCCAGGTCATTCTCATATTCATCCAAGAACAAACTAGTGCAATAGTCATTTGTACATCTCCTTGTCCTTACCTCACAAGATCATGTGAGAAAATGAAAATCCTGAATCCTTCTGGCTAATAACATGAGTTAATTGTTTTTTTTAAAACTGTGTTTATACTGTTTATTCACTGAGGTTGGCTGGTAGATATTGCATTTCTTACGTTATTTTTAATTATTTAAAATTATAAACTTGAAGCCAAGAACTGATTGGCATATATTAACTCATGTACATCCTGAATTTTGAATTCTGCTTGGTTAAACAAAACCAAGTCTCCAGAAATGTGCCTGCTATCTTCCTGACTTGTCATTCTCCATATATTTATATTTATGAATATTATGTACAAGGGATATGATGTAGTAATAAAGGACTGCAATCTCTGAGCTTGGAAGGTGAAGACAGAAAGATCAGGAGTTCAAGGCATCCTTCGTTATATGTCAAGTTCAAGACCATGCTGGGCTACATGAGACTATGTCTTTAAAAAAGTTTTTTCTTGCTGGGCAGTGGTGGCACACACCTTTAATCCTAATACCCTGGAGGCAGAGGCAGGTGAATCTCTGAGTTCAAAGCCAGTCTGGTCTACAGAGCCAGTGCCAGGACTACCCAGAGAAACCTTGTCTCAGAACAAACAAGTTCCTTGCAAAAGTTGCAGCATGGGAGTTATTGTTCCAGGTGGTTATGAGGACCCAACATGGAAGCTGGGAACAAAATTCTGGTCCTCTGCAAGAGCAGCAAGTACTCTTAACTCCTAAACTCAAGCCCTACAACAATTTCAAGGTTTTTTTTTTTTTTTTTTAATATTTATTTATTTATTTATTATGTATACAATATTCTGTGCGTGTGCCTGCAGGCCAGAAGAGGGCACCAGACCCCATTACAGATGGTTGTGAGCCACCATGTGGTTGCTGGGAATTGAACTCAGGACCTTTGGAAGAGCAGGCAGCGCTCTTAACCACTGAGCCATCTCTCCAGCCCCTCAAGGTTTTGTTATAAATAAATAAATACTGTTTTACTAATAAGCACACACCCACATAGTTCAGTGAGGTTTTATCAAGCCCTTTATTTGGAATGTAACTTCAGAACTTCAGAATCACTGTTTCTGAGGCTGTTCTGATTAGACTATATTGTTCTGCCTTCCTTGTGTGGTCTTAGGCATGACATGGAGGGTACATTTAATTGACCAAGTTGACCAAATCCATCATATGTCTGTGACTGTGGTCAGTTCTATAAAATGAAGAAGAGGCTGGGGATGTAGCTCATTTGGTAGAGTGCTTGCCTAACATGCACAAAGTTCTGAGTTTGATCCCTAGCTCCATAAAACCAAGAAGAAGTTCAATTCCTAGCAACCATATGGTGGCTCATAACCATCTGTAATGAGGTCTGGTGCCCTCTTCTGGCCTGCAGAAATACACACAGACATAATATTGTATACATAAAACCAAGAAGAGGCAAAGAAATCTAGGCTACATACAAAGTTTGTAGATGTCCTGGGATACATGAAACCCTGTCTCAAAAAAGTAAAAAGAAAAAGGAAGTAGTGTAGAGAGTGGGGACTGAAGAGCAGGCATGGTGGCACTCATCTGTAATCCCTTCACTAGGGAAGCTGAGACAAGATTGTGAGTTTGAGGCAATGGGTTCCACCGAAAGATTTTTGTCTTCAATAAACAAGCACACAAAAACAGGAGCAGGGTCAGAGCAGGGTAACACCTCTCCTTTCCTTGACTTCAAGTGACAAATGACTCCTTTCACAAGACAAACAGCATCTTCCAGGTATTTTGAGCAAAGACACTATGCATTGGAATTATGATAGTGTTTGTGAAACAGAAGTAGTTGAAGAAACCTCGATAGGTATTAAACAGAACCCTCCCACCCCACAACACTGAACTACTATATTCTTCATTCCTGGACACATTTCTGAGGTTCACAGATGCTGGTGCAGGGGCCAGAGGAATTTTACTGCTGAGTTAGGATGAACATGGGAAGAACTGGGCCAGATTTCCCAATTATAGAATCTAAACAAAGAAAAACTGAGAAATATTTAAAAGAACACTTAAATCTTTTTTTAAGATAGGGATTTTTTTGTGTAGCCTTCGCTGTCCTGGAACTAGCTCTACAAACCTTCAACTCAGAGACCCACCTACCCCTGCTTCCAGAGTGCTGGGATTAAAGGTGTGCGCCACCACCGCCCTAAAATTCTTTGTTTTAAAACAGTGGTTTAGAGCACTTGTTGCACTTGCAGAGGACCCAGGTTCAATTTCCAGCACCCACACAGTGGCTTGCAATCATTCATAATTCCAATTTTAGGAAATGTGACACCCTCTTCTAACCTCTGCAGGAACAAGGCATGCACATGATGCACATACATACATGTAGGCAAAACACTGACACATAAAATAAAATCTAAAGAAATGTTTTAAAGAGGTTGAGGAAAAAGAAGAAAAAACAAAAGAGAATCAGACCCATATGGGGTTGTGGCATTAGAAACTTATGTGGGGTGGAATGTATAGAAAATAATCAGTAAGAGTTCACACTAAATTTATGAAAAAGATCGTAGCAAAAGGCTGAGCCAGCTAGGAGTCTTGTACTTCTGTGGAACAGCCTTTTTTTTTTTTTAAACAAAAGATGTTTGTTTTTATGTGTATGAGTGTTTGGCCTACATGTGCATATGCACACACACACACACACACACAAACACACACCCCACATGCATGTCTGGTGTCTGCAGAGTGCAGAAGTCAGAAGAGGGCATGAGATCCCTTGAAACTGGAGTTAAAATTGTAGCCACCATGGGGGTGCTGGGAACTGAACACAAGTCTTCTGAAAAAGCAGCCAGTGCTCTTACACAGTTATCTCTCTGGGCCCTCTTTGTCCTCCCCTCTTTTTTAAAAGCAGGGTTTTCCTATGTAGCCTAGACTGACCTTGAATTCTCAGCAATCTTCCTGCCCCAGATTCCCAAGTGCTGGGGTAACAGGTGTGAGCCATCACACCTGGCCAATTCTTGGTTCTTAACACTTGCCACTTCTAGTTCGGCCTGGCTTTGTGACCACCTTTTTTCAGGTTGGTTCTGTAAAATATTATGTTGTGAGTTCTTAAGTTCTAACACCACTGAGATACAAAACATATTACAAATACCTTTAAAGAAACAAATTCTTCAGAAGATAATATATTACTTGAGGCTTGAATCTAGGTCTGCCATAAGAAGCTCTGCTCCTAGTCATTAATATTGTACTAACGATGATGAGCATTAAATCCCTACAGCCTCCTTAACTCCACCCTCAATCATTCTGACCTTGTGTGGAAACCAGAGGACTTTGGGAGTCATTGTTTAGGAGCCACTGACTTTGTTCTTAGAGACAGAGTCTCTCAGTGACCTGAGGCTTACCAATGAGGCTAGGCTGACAAGAAGCCAGCCAAGACCTCCCCAGTGCTAGGATTCAAGCATTGATTCTAGCTTTTTCATGAGTTCTAGGGATTGGACTCAGGTACTCATGCTTGTATAGCAAGCACTTTACTGAGTTATCGCCCCACTGCCTAATTTTGAACTAATTATCTTCTTTATAGAAACCTGAACCTTGCCAAATAACAGCCTATTGTATTCACCCCATATGATAAGAGAACCAGAGTGAGCTGAGCAGTCCAAGATATACATCTAATGGTGCATGACTTTAATCCCAGAATTTGGGAGGCAGAGGCAGGAGGATCTCTGAGTTCAAGGTCAGCTTGATCTACAGAGCAAGTTCCAGGACAGCCAAGGCTACATAGAGAAACCCTGTCTCGAAAAACCAATGTGTGTGTATGTGTGTGTGTGTGTGTGTGTATCTATCCAAATAGATATGTATATGTATCTAATAATGTCAGGTTCTCATCTGAAAATGCCTCATTGCTACTCAGGCAACTGCAGGAGTTGTTTTTGTTATCTAAGGAGCTAAGGCATAAGAAGAGGGAAGGGATGACCTGCCCCTCTCAAGAAATATGATATAAACTTGGGATTTCCAACCCATTGAAATGAAAAGAACTTAGGTACTTTTTTTTTTCAGTGAGACTTTTTGAGACTGAGATAGTATTTGTTGTCTCATAAGCCATGGGGATTGGCTGAGATAGCTATAGATATCATCTCAAGAGAAGCCTAGGGAAGCCCCTACCAGAAATTTTGTAGAGTTTATTAATGAAAGAAATGATGTAGAGCATGGCTCTCTCTGGAGTTTATGACTAATGTTTTCATTATCAAATACCAAGTAGGAAGGGATCAATAATCTACTTTCTAAACAATTAACCAACTTACATTTATTTCTTATCTGTGACTGAAGCAGAGGCTCATCCAGTGCTGATAAAAAAAAAAAAAAAAAAAAAAAAAAACAAAGAAAAACAACAACAACAAAAAAACCCTCTAGTAAGTAAAGTGTAAATCTGGTTAGAGCTAACTCCTGGAAGAACTCTGAGGAAAAGTTGTGCCATCATCCAAGGGACAGACAGATCAGTAGGACACTTGTGGGGTTTCCTCTTCCCTACAGTCATGAGCTGTCACATGGACACTAGACCTCTTTAGTTGTAGAGTTAAATGTACAGTTTCTCTCAAGACACCAGATAGACAAAGAGATTCTACTTGCTGAAAATTTGTTGGACTTTACATTTTCCAATGAGCTACATTTGAATCTTTGACAAATGGGTTCTACTAGAGAGGAGATTGGTGAATGGAAAGAATTGACTATTCAGTAGCTGAAGTTGCTGGTAGTGGTGGAGCACCTTTAATCCCAGCACTTGGGAGGCAGACAGGCAGATCTCTGTGAGTTCTAGGCCAGTCTGGTCTGCAGAATGAAGTCCAGGACAGTCAGGACTGTTACACAGAGAAGCTCTGTCTCGGAAAACAAAAAACCCCAATAGCTGAAGATCCTACTTTGAGCCAGATTAAGGATTGGGATTGATTCCACAGCTTCCAATGTTTGGCTGGTATTGGAACTCTATTCTCTTTTGGCCAGTTTAGATCCCTGCTGGCTACAGTGCCTAACAGAACATGCACTGGGGTCCATTGGCAGTACTCTGGTACACAGACCTCCCACTGGCTTTTGTGTCCTAGGTAAATCTGCTGAGTTTAGATGAACTTTAGATGTTGTCTAGCCCCACAGCAGTTTCAGCAAACATCTCCTCCTCAGCTCTAGCAAAAACTTGCCTCACCCTGAGAATGCCTTGATTCCTTCTTTTTCAGGTGCAAACCACACAGTCAAGTCCCTAGTGAGTCATTAATGAAGCTGGAACATGATTTGGGGATTTCAGGATTTCCAAGTTTTCCTGTGGGATGGTGCAGATTCTGGCTCTTTTTCCCAATAGACCACAGTACTGCCATCATCTGTCTTGTCTATCCCTGGGAGATTTTCACTGCCTACAGGCTGAAAGTTATGACAGCAGACCAGGTTTCACATACACTTATGTCTCCCGGGATCCTTGGTATTATTAATGTCACGAAACAATGTTTTATATATGTAATTATCCTGAAGAGCAGCATGTTCAGGCAGAACTTTGCCAGGAGCACAGTGCCTAGGTAAACACCATTTCCTACTGTGGTTGCAGGGCCTAGTAACAGGAGAAAGCATTCCCTTCCTTATCCAGAAAGTATTCTGTCTGAACAGCTCTAGACCTCATTCTAGACATCATAGAAGACTTTGGGGGAATGAGGGGTGTGGGAATAAACAGCTTCCTGCCCCAAATACGTGGTTTCTACATTCTCCATCTTCTACTTCAGGACCCATTAAGAGCAAAACAACAAGACAAGCTGATTTCCACCAAGTTTCTACATGAGTTTCTCTGCTTTGGTTTTCTTGCCTCATTTGGCTTTGTCTGGACAGAAGCCAAATGAAGGACAGAATTTTGGCAGAGGAGAACTTTATCACAAGATTCTTCTTTCTTTGTAAGAAGTTTCTAGAGGCTCACTGTAATGGTCTGTCCTGTCTCTTTAAGAGACAAGCCCCACCCATTCCTTCCCCTGTCCACTTTTGAGGCAGGACAATCTTCCTTCTGTTTCTGAGCCCTTCCTCCCATCTCTCTCCCAAAGAGGCAGCTCCCTTCTCCCCTCTGTTTCTTCCCTCTTTCTCTCTGCCTCTCTCTCTCAGCTCTTTCCCCTTCTCCCCTTTCCTTTCCCTTCCATAACCCACTGAATAAATATCCAACTTCACCCTGCATGGTATGCCTATCCATCTCAGTCTCTCACCCACCATGTGGCTCCCTGCATGGTACCTGGCTGTCTTTGTGGCCTGCTGCTGTGGTCTTCTGCCTGCTGCCGCCACTTGGGGACCTGTGGCCTTTTATTTTTACCAGTACACTCACCATTTTTTGTTTGTTTGCTTTTTTTTTTTTTTTTTTTTATACAGGGTTTCTCTGTGGCTTTGGAGCCTGTTCTGGAACTAGCTCTTATAGACCAGGCTGGCCTCAAACTCACAGATCTGCCTGTCTTGCCTCCCGGATGCTGGGATTAAAGGTGAGTGCCACCACTGCTGGCTTACACTCACCTTTTAACAGCTTCATTTTGGTGATAAAAATGTGAGAGCTGAAAATGGAAGAGGACACACACCTGGTTGCACAGACATTTAGGAACAGAACTAGGTTCAGATGCTTTCAGATGACTAAGAGAGGCAGAGAAAAGAAGGCATGGAAGCCATGACACCTCAAAGCACAACAGGTGGCTAAGTGTGATAGTACATGCTTTTAATGTTAGCACTCTAGATGTAGAGACAGGCGGATCTCCGAGTTCCAGCTTGGCTACACAGTGAAGCCCTGTTGGTCAGACAGATATGATGTCTCACTCTCGGTGACTGAGGAGGGTCTCACTGTGTTCAGGCCAGTGGGGTAGGACAGGCAGGAAAGCCGTCCTCTCAAGAGCATCATGCTACACCACTGTTGTACTACCGAAGAACAAAGCACTTTCTGAAGTGCTGCTGAGCACTGTAAGAAACTAAGGTTGGGCATGGTGGTCCACCCAGAACAAGAGGCAGAGGCAGGCAGAGCTCTATGAGTTCAAGGCCAGACTGGTCTATGAAGCAAATTCCGGGCCATGATATATAGTAAGACCCTGTCTCAAGAGAGAGAGAGAAAGAAAATCAAACACCAGAAATGAAAAAAACATGATCGCCTGCTTGGAAAAGAGAAGGGATACATAGATATAAATGACTCTAAATTCATGATTCAGGCAGATTTTTAAGCCATGCTACCACTGTTGTGCCTGAGATCTCTGGAATCTTTAGCTCCTAAACCTGAAGAGAGAGCTCTCCTCCTCAATTTCTAACCAGAGCTGTGGTAAAGTTCTCTATCCTCTTTAAAAGCTGCTACAAGAGTCTGAATGTTTCAAATCAAGCTAGTGAAAGTTAGGAACTGTCTCCTTAAATAAGCTATCAAAGTCAGATTTCTTTTTCACCAACATTAAACAAAATGTATTAGCAGACAGAATCTAGGCCTAGGAAGGAGCCCTGGTCACCATGTTTCAGGGAAAGGTGACTACACAGGCATGAAGAGAGCTTAGCTGGTTTGAGACATGGCACCTAACAAGCAGCTAACGCACATTCCCCCAGCAGTCACCTCATCACTGAGGAATTAGAGAAAGATGGCTTTGAGGTTTGGGGGCTCTTTCCAGCTCGTCTCTATCTAGAGGCAGTCTATTCTCTGCTATCCTGACAGAATGATCAGAAGATAAATCTTGCTGCCCAAACTTTGCGTTTGTGGTATCTGAAAAGACATGGATGCTGGATTCTCTTCCAGTTTTCAAAATATGGTATTCTTGTACTGTTGTGGACTTGCACAAGCATGTCTCTAGTTGAGTGTAGACCCCCAAATTCCTTTATGTAACAGACAATAATTACTATGGGTTGTGGAGCTTGTAGGCTTTCTCCTGGACTTCTGCTCTACTGTGAACATAAATAACCAATGGGACACAGATCTACAAAACCACCCCTCCATTCCCTTCCCCATACCACTGACTAGATTCTAGACCTTCAGTGCTAACACCTAGGCCAGAGGTTTCCAGGGCAGTTAAGAGTGGACCAGGCGGGTCTGGTGGCTGTGCAGAAGGGTCCCTATCACTCGCACAGCCTCCACTGTGACCTGTCCGCAGGTGGTCCTTGAGTGTCTGCTTGTAGCGGAAGCTCCTTCCACACAGGGCGCAGGGGTAGGGCCGCTCGCCCGTGTGGATGCGCTGGTGCTTTATGAGGTGGTGTTTGCGGATGAAGCTCTTGCCACAGTGCGGACACTGAAAAGGCCGCTCACCTGTGTGCAGCCTCCGGTGGTTTAGCAAGTGTTCTTTACGCATGAAGCTCTTGCTGCAGTCTGTGCACGGGTAGGGGCGTTCGCCTGTGTGGATCATCTGGTGACGAATCAGTGCAGAATGGCCATTGAAGTCGATGCCACACTGAGGACAAGAGAAGGGGCGCTCCTGCGCATGTCCCCTCTGGTGCAGCAGGAGACTGATTTTCAGGCTAAAGCTACGACCACACTGTGGGCAACGGAAAGGCCTCTCACTTGCATGAGCGCGCCGATGGCTGGTGAGTCGAGCCTGGTCAGCGAAGCGCTTGGGACAATCAGGACAGAGGAAGGGGCGCTCAGTGCTGTTGTGGACCCGAAGATGGTACGTGAGTCGTGAGGGGTGAGTGAAGGTCCGGGCACAGTGAGGGCAGGTGGGTGGTGTTTCACTGGCATGGTCCTGGGAGGTGCTACCAAGGTCCACCTGTGGGGCAAAGTGCTTGGGACACTGGGCACAGGTTAAGGGGTGCTCAGCAGTGTGGCTACATTGATGTGTCATTAACATGTCTTGGTTGAGACTCTTGCCACAATGGTGGCATGAGAACACCTGCTCTCCAACTGGAGGTGGGAGTGGGTAGCTTCCTAACTGAGTAAAGGTCACTTGTCCCTCTGAGGCCTCAGGCAGGTCAGTGGCTGTGCGTCCAAAAGGTGTCATGGGAGTACACTGCTGGCTTTTGAAAGCTACATCTACAAAAGCATCCTTGGCTGCTGGTGGTGGCGGGGCAGAGAAGGCTACAGGAACTTCAGGACACAAGGAGGCTCTAGCCAGGTCTTCAGCTTTGATGACAAGTTCTTCGTCTGAAAGAAGGGATCAGAGTTATCTCACCATTACCTCTCACGTTCCAACAGTTCAGGCAGGCTGCTCTAAGAGCTCACTGCTCAGGTAAACTCAGGGAAGGGCTCTCATTACTAACAAGGCCCCTGTTACATTACACATATAAGACTGTACGTTGGTGCTCCATTTTGAAAAGGAATAACCTTGGCATCAGTCTTCCCCATGTTATTTTATGTTTCACTTTTACTCAGTAACTTTCTCCATTGCCTGGTGTGATAGGACCTAAAATCTCCTCTTGACTTCTAGTGTATGTTCTATGAGAGAAACCCCTCCTTGACTCTACCTTCCCTGAAACAGAACACATTTCCACCTTTACGTCTTTGGTCATTCTGTCCATCCTTTCTAAGAGATCTTCAAATGCTCTATTTTTCCAATTCTCATATTTTTATTCATTTGTATACATTTATTGTTCTTCCTCTAACAGTCCTGTTTTTCTTTTTAAAATATAGTGCTAAAGACTGAAACTAGGGCTTTGTTTTCATCACTGACATACGCAGCCCCAACAATGCATTTAAAAGTATGTTTTCTGGGCTGGTAAAATAACTCAGTGAGTAAATGCATTCACCATCAAACCTGACAGCCTGCATTCAATTTCTGGGACCACATATTAGAAGAAGGGAACCAACTCTGATGAGTTGTCCTTGAATTTCTGCATGTGCCTCCTCACACACGAATAAATACATTTTTAAAAAAACTTTGCTTTCCTACTTAAAATTTATCTTGGTGGCCTTTTGGGTTCATCTCTAACTTGGCTGACCATTACCTTCCTTTTCTTCCTGTCTGTTCCTTGTCTTCCTAGAACCCTGTCAGCTGCATTTAGTCACTGCTAGTGTGAGCAGAATATGAACGTCTGTTCGCTCAGTTACTCACCGGCATAGGAGCCTTTGTACAGGTCGCTCTCTTTGGACTCCTGGGGGACTCCAACCTGAGGCTCTTCTTCTTGTTTAATCCAAGACAGAATGTCTGAGGTTGAAAGGCCAGGCTCTATTTGTAGAGAAAAAGAGAATGGTTTTCAGGGACTTGAATCAGAAGGTGAAACTGTGCTGGAGAGTTGGCTCAGTAGTTTAGGCACTTGTTGCACTTACAGAGAACCTGTGTTTGATTGCTAGCACACAATCATTTGTAATTCTAATTCCAGGGAATCCAGTGGCTTCTTATGACCTTGTTGGGCATGCAGTACACATATACATGCATGCAAAACATTAATACACATAAAAATAATAAATCTCTTAAAAAGGTAACATAATCATGTTCATTGACATTATTAATTTTTTTTTGAGACAGGGTTTTTCTGTGTAGCCCTGGCTATCCTAAAACTTGCTCTGTAGACCAGGCTGGCCTTGAATTCACAGAGATACACCTGCCTCTGTCAATCAAGTGCTGAGATTAAAGGTGTGTGCCACCACAGCCCAGCATGACATTGTTAATTCTGTACTTTTTTCTTTTTGCTATGTAGCTCTGGCTGGCCCTGAATTCACAAAGATTCACCTGCTCTGTTTCTGAAGTGTTGGGATTAAAGGTGTGCACCACCACATCTGCTACTTTTTTTCTTTTAAAGGCATAAAATGTAGCCCAGATTGGTTTTAAGCTTGTTATGTGTCTAAGGAAGACATCAAATTCCTAAACTTCCTGTCCCTACTCTACCTGTACTACTGAGAATATAAGCTTGTGCCATCATGCCTGTGAAATGTGACTGTAAAGTCATATTTCTGATGAACAGAATTTCGTTCACTTGGAACCTTCTCTTCACAGCCATCACTCCTCTCTCCTCTCTCTCTCTCTCTCTCTCTCTCTCTCTCTCTCTCTCTCTCTCTCTCTATCTCTCTCTCTCTCTCTCTATATATATATATATATATATATATATATATATATATTTTGGTTTTTTGAGACAGGGTTTCTTACACTTTTATTTAGTGTGTTTGTGCATGCACGCACACATGTGTACACTTAAAGCAAAACCTTTAGTGGTTTATTCTCTACTAATGATAGAGAGCTTGCATTTATTCTCTAGATATTAACAGCTTTCTATTTAACCCATATCAGCCAAAAAAGGACATCCTAGGTCTGGGAGGAAATAACAAGCACAACAGTTGTGAAAGAGTATTGTGTGAGGGAAAGTGGAAGAGGGAGAGAGAGAGGAAGACACACACACACACTGAGAGAAAGAGAGAGAGAGAGAGAGAGAGAGAGAGAGAGAGAGCGAGCCCTTTCTGGGGGGAAGAGTTCTTTCAAAAATAATTCTTAGGTTCCAAAGAACTTTACATCTCTCCCAAAGTTCTGAAAACAGTGGCCTGTGTCATTCAATAAGCAAATATAAGGATCAATATAATTGTGCATGTCTATCAGCCCTTGGGAAGGCAGCTTATTGCTAGTCAGTTATCAATTGTTTATATCTTTTCAGCGGACAAGGCTACAAAGAACACACCATTAAGAAAAATCATCATGATTCCATTTATCTATCTATCTATCTATCTATCTATCTATCTATCTATCTATCTATCTATCTATCTATCTATGGTTTTTCAAGACAGTTTCTCTGCGTATCTCTGGCTGTCCTGGAACTTACTCTGTAGATCAGACTAGCCTCGAACTCAGAGAGATCCGGCTGCCTCTGCGTCCCTGAGTGTTGGGATTAAAGGTGTGCTCCACCACTGCCCAGCTTATGATTTAATTTTAATATTTTGGATTCATATTTAAGATTACTGGGTGTAATGATTAGCTTTAATTGACAGTTTGATACAACCTAGGAAAAGAGTCTTAATAAGGGACCATCTATATTGGGTTAGCCTGTGGTTATATTGAACTTTGTAAAATGAATAAATCAAGCTGAGCACAAGAAAGCAAGCATGCAAGCCTGCACGCAGCATTCATTTCTTTCTGCTATTTACTATGGATGTGATGTGACTGGTTACTTTAAGTTCCACACTCCAGTTTCTTCACCGTGATGGACTGCCGCCTGAAATTGTAAGCTAAAATAAATGCTTTCTCCCCTAAACTGGGTTTTGTCAGGACACTTATCATAGTAACAGAGATGAAACTAAAACAAGTGGTTAGTAGTCTTCTCCTAACTGAAAGGAGCCAGGGCTCATTCCCTGTGTCAGAAGAGAAATTCACACAGGCCAAGACTGCTCATCTTGAGAAGGAACTGCATGCCAGTATAGAGATCTGGAAAACTGTTCTTTATACACAACACTTCCCCGAAATTACAAGAGTATCCTACTAAGCCTCAAATGCCAACAATATGCTTTCTTCTGACCACCTGCTTTCCTTGAGGGATGGTAATATGAGTACCTTAAGTAGAAGAGGCCTGTGTGAAAACTCCAAGAAAACCCCGAGTGTCTAATGAGCTTCTATGATGGTCTTTTGTATGTACTGTTACATTCAGTGCCAGAGGGATTAAATGTGTCTTGTGAGACACTGCAGTGAGGGGACTCTGGGAAGCTTGCTTCTGGCTGCCTCCATGTATTTTCTCTGATGATATTGCTTCATATCCAATTGCTGTTGCAAATCTTAGCTGTATGACTGTATGCTGAGTCCTTTGAGTTTGTTTTCTACAATATTTCATATTGATTGGTTCAAGTTACACAAATCATATTCTCAAGTTTGGGTAAATATATAGGCTGATAATCATCATGGAAAGCTAAAACTATAAACAATAAAAGCAGTATTAAGAAAAATCAAACCTAGCTGGCCAGTGGTGGCACACACCTTTAGTTCTAGCACTCACGAGGCAGAAGCAGTTGGATCTCTGTGAGTTTGAGGCTAGCCTGGTGTACAGAGTGAGTTCTAGGGCATCCAAAGCTATATAGAGAAACCCTGCCTCATAAAAACCAAACAAAGAAAAAAAGAAAAACAGAAAAAGAAAAATCAAATGATGGAGGACTCTCACTGGCTAATAAAGAAACTGCCTGGCCCATTTAATACGCCGGCCCTAAGGTGGGTGGAGTAGACAGAACAGGAAGAAGGAAGTGAGGTAGATGGCTCAGGCAGACTGCTGTGCTTCTCCTCAGGGAGACAGATGCAATGAAGTTCCAGCCCAAGATGGATGTATGCTAGAATCTTTCCCGGTAAGACACCACTTTGTGGTGTTACACAGATTATTCGATATGGGTTAGTCAAGATGTGAGTAAGAGGCTGAAACTAATGGGCCAGACAGTGTTTAAAAGAAAACAATTTGTGTGTTGTTATTTTGGGGCATACACTAGCCAGGCGGCTGGGAGCCGGGCGGGGACGCAGCCCGCAACTCCACACTACAATCAAACACAGTTTGATCACTTAAAGCAAAAAATGTACTGAACTACATATATGCAAAAAAGATATGTATATATATACCCCCCCCAAAAAACCCAGGGGAGGGGCTATCACATAGCGGTAGAGTACTTTATTGGCATGTATGACATACTGATAGGTGAAGGACAGGTTATCATTGAGCTCCTTCTAGTATTTAAATGTCCAACCAAAGTGTAAAATGTTTTAGCACTGAATTGCTTTGGACACCTCTAAAACCCCCCTCTCTACCCAGGAAAAGGAGCTTAAGAGTATATAATCTTTTCTCTTACCTTCACTGGCGTCTGCCAGAATCTCACTTGCCTCTGGCCTTGGTTGGTCATCTGTACTGTGTTCTTCTGGTTGAATCTGAGATAAGACATCAGGTTGATTCATGGCATAATCTAGAAGAGGAAAAATGGAAAGCAGGCGTGACAGAGATAAATCAGTATGATAACCACGAAGGCAGCTGAATGTTTGAGGTTCACAAATTAATTTCCTTTAGATCCTTTATCACTTCTCCTCATCTATCAACCTCCAATTATTTACAAGTTGCTCAAGAAAGGAGGTAAAAGAAAATATAACGTATAAGAAAATGCACATAGTAGGTTAGTTCTGTCCTTCTTTGACTTAAAATCAGATTCTGAAATATATGAGGGTGGGCGGACACTGAGATGAGGGCACTAGAGGAAAAGGAACTGTCTAAGCCCTCTGAGAATGGCTGGCACCTCATTCCAAAGGTGCCCACTCAGCCTCACCCATGGAGACGAGAGACTCGTAGTTGCCTTTCATGATATTCTTGTAAAGTTCTTTCTGCCATTCTTCTAATTGTTCCCACTCTGGAGTGGAAAAGTAGATGGAGACATCATCAAATGCCACAGGCACCTAAAATTACAATCACATGGTTAGTTAGTCCCTCCCATGCAAGTCAGTCATTCAGTAAATCTTTTCCTCCACTCTTCTAATCTTTTGTCAAAAATATTTCCTCTTGCTGCAATTTCTCCCACACATTGAAGAAAGGATCATTCCATGCCTCATGACTTAATTTTTATAGCCTCAAAGGAAGGTCAATAAATATTCTGGGGCCAGTGAGAAGGCCCAGTGCATAAAGTCACTTGCCATTGAGCCTTGGAACCTGAGCTAAACTGCCACAACCCATATAAAGGAGACGTGTCTCTGAGTTATCCTTGGACCTTTACACATGTGCTGTGGTGCATTTGTACCCCCTCCCCACACACAATATAAATGTAATGTAAAAAATACTTTAAAATATTCTAAACTGGGCATGGTGGCACATACCTTTATTCCAAGAATTTGGGAGGCAGAGACAGGCAGGTCCTTGAGTTTGAGACCAGTCTAGGCTACAGAGTGAGTTTCATAAACCTGTCTCAAATCAAACAAAATTTTAAACAGCTTATGCTGTTTTCCTTAGGTTTTTAAATACTACTTTTATTAATTGAGAATTTTATTTGTTTGCTTGTTTTGTTTTTTTGAGGATTTCTCTGTGTAGCCCTGGCTGTCCTGGAACTTGCTCTGTAGACCAGGCTTCCTCTGCCTACCAAGTCCTGGGATTCAAAGTGTACACTGTCACCACCGGGCATAAATTGAGAATTTTATACAATGTATTTTACTCCTATTTATCCCCTCTTCACAGGTCCACCACCACCTTCCTATCCACCCAACTTCTTGTTCTCTCTCTCTCTTTCAAAGCCCATTGCGTCAAATGTTCTTGGGTGTGGGGCCGGCCATAGAAGCATGGTTGACCTACCAGGAGCCACTCTCTTTCTTCCAATGCTCCTAAACTTATCATTAATAAACTTATAAAACCCTGACAAAACACAAAATATATAGCCAGAACCCTTCCTGAAACATACTTAGATGTCTTGTGTCAATGTGACGTTGAGTGAAAACATCCCCGTGTCACGTTAGAGCTTCAAGCTGTACTGTCAGGTCACCTGTTTTATTTGCACCCCTCAAAGATACCACTCCTCAGGACATCTGATTCCTCTAGAACTGTGTCTGTCTCTGACTCTTCTAATCTTTTCTTAACATCTCCTCTTGATGCAAGTTCCATGTCTCATGACTAAAAATCAACAGGATTTATCTTAGAATAGCATGTATTGAACCAGAATTTAAAATTCTCTCTATATCCTAAGTCTTTTTCGAATATTTGCATATTTTTTCTGTTGTTGCTTTTACAAACGTTAATTTTCCTTCATATTTGTTGTGTTTCTCAGGAACTATGTAAAGTCTTCATTTTTCTTTTTAATGGTTATGGTGTTTAAAATGTCAAGACTTAATCATAACCTTCACTCTTTCAATGTCTTATATAATTAGTTTATATAAACATGTGTCTATATAGTAATTGTGCTATATTTGTACATTCTTGGCCTGGAGTGTATTTCAGTTGGTAGAGTATTTACCTAGCCTGTGTAAAACTCTTGGTTCAATTCCCAGAACCACATAAGCCAGATATGGTGGTGTACTCTTATAATCCTAACACTCAGGAGGGTAAAGGCAGGAAGTTCAGTTATGCCTATCTATTGACTTTGAGGTCAGCCTGCCACACATGACCATCTCTAAACACCAATACACATATTCTTTCATACATCTCATCACTTGACAATACAACTTTATGTTTTACATAGCTGTTCTACTTGGTCAAGCCATTTGTAAAAGCAAGTTTCTTCAATGGGTGAAGGAACTGTGAAAGGATTCCCATTAGGTTTTTGCCTCTGTTCTGATATATTGGATCTAGAAATAGAAAAGCTTTGAACCAGCCCCCATAACCAAAGAAATTCTTGTCATTTGTGTCTGGGTTTTCCTTTTAAAGAACATGCAGAAGGAACTGAGAAACCCCCCTTCTCCAAAGTATCTGGCATTATTTCTGCAACAGTGTCTAGCTATGTATCATAGGCTGGCTTCCAGTTCTCCATCCTCATTCCTTAGCCTTAGCCTCTCAAATACTGGGATTACAGGAATGCACTATCAACTTGCCTAGTATTTTGATTTTTTAGCACGTTTACCTACTCATTTCCTTTGGATGTCTTTCAAAGACATATCTCTTTCTGTTTTCCACTGAGAGTTCTCATAGGGAAAGAAGGTCTAGGAGGTGTCACAGGCTAGCTTTATAGAGTCTTAAATGAAATGTTTTGTTTTGTTTTTTCAAAATAGGGTCTTACTATGTAGACCTCACAGTCTTGGAACTATGTAAACTATGTTGACCTTGAACTCACAGAGATCTGCCTACCCCTGCCTCCAGGCCACCACACCTGGCTCCAATTCTTTTAAGATTTGTTTTTTGTGTTCGTGTATGTGTGTATGTGCACTTGGATACTGGTGTTCTTGGAGGCCAGAAGAGTGTGGCAGATCTGGAAGCAGGAGTTACGGTGGTTGTGAGTTTCCTTATGTGGGTCCTCTGAGAAGCAGCAAGTACTCTTAACCGCTGAGCCAACTCTCCAGCCCCTCTAATTCTTCTCTATGGCCTCTGAGACGTCCACTTTATCCTGCAAGCTCTTCAGTTTGTACCATGAAAAGATGTTCCCAACTCACTGCAGTTAGTCTTCAGCTCGGCTACATGCTTCCTCTCTGACGCATTCACTCAGCCCGTGCTTTTCATCCCACCACTCTGGTTCTCTTTTGACATCTTTCCAACTTCTAGTTACACTTTTTCAGTTTGGCCTCTTAAATTTTAGATCACTGCTTCATCCTCCTCTGCCATGTTCTTCAATATCTGGTTTGAGTTCAGCAATTCATTCTCTGTCTAAAAAAATTAGGTCACCTAAATCCACAAACTACCTATTTGCAGTTTTGGGTCAGAATTTTCATTGTTTTCCATTTTCAATGCATTTCCCACTGTCTGCGTTTCAATGTTTGCAACTTGTTGCTGTTTAAGCAACATGCTGAAGCTCCTTTCAGCTAACTCTTACGCTATTTGGAAAGCCCAGAATTTTCCTCACTCTCATCTTTCTCAAGCATCATGCTTCATTTTCATTTTCTTTAGATACACTGATCTGTTTTCCTATTCTAGTTTTTTTTTCTTTTGGGGGAGTGGGATGGGGTGAAGAGACAGCCATGGGTGTTAGGAACCAAACTTTCATTTTTGGTTGCGAGCCTAGCCGTTAACACCTGACCATCTCTTCTTGAAATATGTTTTCATTGATAAAATAAAGTACCACAATTTCTGATAAATGTCTTCCTTTGTAGCACATATTTTACATATTAATTCATGATCTTTTTTTCTTTTAAGAATTGGAGGTCTTGCCGGGTGGTGGTGGCGCACGCCTTTAATCCCAGCATTCAGGAGGCAGAGGCAGGCGGATCTCTGTGAGTTTGAGGCCAGTCTTGTCTACAAGAGCTAGTTCCAGGACAGGCTCCAAAGCTACAGAGAAATCTGTCTCAGAAAAAAAATAAAATAAAATAAAAAGAGAGAAATAAAAAGAAAAAAGAGAAAAAGAAAAGAAATGGAAGTCTTGCTATGTTGCCAAGGCTGCTCTCAGACTCCTAAACTCAGGTGCACAGCCCCGCCTAAACTCTCTTTATGGATGCTCTGTAGAGCTGAGTGGTGGTGGCCGTAGCGGGTAATCCCAGCACTGGGGAGGCAGAAGCAGGCAGATCTCTGTGAGTTCAGGGCTACAGAGAGAAACCCTGTCTCAAAAAAACCAAACCAAACCAAACAAAACACAAAAAACTCACCATGTAGTATTTATCAGTTGATTTGAAAATTTCATTATCTGACTATCTATTTCATCTTGAATCTTATTCCTCTCTTTCCAGTTCATATCTAGATCTTGTTGCCTCCAGTTTTTTCTGTTTGTTGTATCTACTTTGAATTTTTTAAAAAGTTCATTAGTCAATGTATTTATTGTTAAATTTTATGTGATTTACTGACTTAAAAGATATTTTCCCTAGCAGTTCTATTTTTTTACTGTGATTTCTGGGTCAACCCTAGTGCTTCCCTCATGCTATACAAATTCTCTATCACTGAGCAACATTCCAAGACTGTTTTGTAGCCTTTTCCCCCCAAAGCAGTTAGGCTTTTTAGCCAACATTTTCAGCTAACATTTTCAGTCATTAGAGAACAAACTCATTACACTCATAGTCTTTGGAGGACATTTTGGTTTGTTTTTTTAGAGATGGCATATTTCTGTGTAGCCCAGTCTGATCTAGAACTTGCTATGTAGCCAAGGATGGAGGGGATCTGGTAATCCTGTCTCCACCTCCTGAGTGTGGGATTCTAGGCATGTGCCACCACGGTCAGTCTCTTTGGAGACTTTCTACTTGAGCAACAGTTTTTCTTCAGCCCTAATTCTGACACTTCAGCCTCTTAGTATTTTAATTTTGATCTTAACAAGGTACTCCACTCTATTTTATTATTTATTTACTTAATTATTGAGACAGTCTCATGCAGCTCAGACTGGCCTTGGACTCCTGACCCTCCCACCTCCATCTCTCAAGTGCCAGAATGACATGTATATGTCACCATGCCCAGCTCATTGGGGGTTTTATTGTCTTTTTTCTCTTCCAAAATTCAATTAAATTATTTCTGATATTAAGATTTTTGGGTTTTGTTTTCCTGTGTTGCAAACCAAATGCTGACCTCATGCCCTTACATGTGCTAGGTGAGGTACTCTACCACTGAGCTACATTGAGTCACTGGTGTTAAGATTCTAATTAAAGAAATTATTTATTTTATTATTTATTTACTTAATAATTAAGACAGTTTCACGTAGCCCAGACTGGCCTTGAACCCTCCCACCTCCATCTCCCAAGGGACATCTCGGAATGTACCTTGCAGCATCATTTTTTCTAAGTCTTCATTTTCTGTACTAATTCCCCTCTGAGTTCTTCAAGCAAAACTGAAATTTTCTTTGGTGAGTTTGGTTTTCACTAAAGGCACTTGAATTAATTTTACAGCATTGTGTACTCATTCCACACCCACTTTCAGAGTCTGACACTAGTTTTACTTTGTTCTTTGGCAGTTGGTTACTTATTATTTTATTTTTGAGACCAGGTCTCACTATGGAGCCCTGGCTGGCCTGGAACTTGATACGAACTCACCAAGATATGCCGGCCTCTACTTTGAGTGCTGGAATTAAAGGCCTAAACCAGCGAGTTGATACCTGGAGAACCCTGACTAAGAATCTGTCAGCCCACTATCTTTTTGAGGAGAAAACTGTAAGAAAAAGTGTCCACATTGGAAAGTGAGCTGGCAGTCTTGACAAAAGTTCTGGCTTTCTTTCTTTCTTTCCAGGAGTAGTTCCCATTTCCTTCTTACTAAGGCAGAAAGAACCTCTACAGGCCAAATTGTACAAGATTTACACACAGGCTTGTCAAAGGGTAGGGACGGAACTCGCATCCATTCAACCCATTCCACCAGTACACTGGGCTAAGCAATGAGGCACTGGGTTAAACGATGTGGTCCTATGCTGGGGAGCACTGGTTCATCCCACCAGACCTGTCTGGTCTCCCAGCAAATAGGAGATACAGCAATCAAGGAAGGACAACAAGAGGGCAGAGTAGGGAAGTAGCAAGAAGGAGAAAGTGGAACAAGGAGGCACAGCAGCAAGACGAAGAAAGGCAGAGCAAGCAGTACCAATGAAACCAGATAAGTGAGGAAGAGCAGCAAGGGGAAGGTTTTGCAGCAAAAAAGAGGGCAGAAGAGGGTCAGGCTGCTGCCCTAGATAGAATCCCTGAGAGTTCTGGAGGAAGAGAAGATGCCACTGGATAAAGCCCCTTTCCTTCTTAGTAGACCAGCTTCCGCAGGAGTCACTACCTCAGGCTAATGTCCTTCTCCCTCAAGCTCCTTAATCAATAATATTTTCATTTGTTTTATTAATATTTTAGATAACCTGGCTGGCCTGGAACTCATGATCCTCCTGTCTCAGCCTACAAAGTATTGTGATTACAGACCTATGCCATCACTCCTGGCTCCGTTAAATAAATCTTAGTATCTACTTAGCTGCAAAGTATTATGTGAGGTAACAAAAAAGATGCTGGAAAATTTAAGACACAGCCCAGTCCTTATTTCACAAGGCTTCAAGGAAAGAGTTCACCTCTAGAGCTATGCATTTTGGGAAGGTAGACACTATTAGCTACAGTCATTCAGAGCAGGGACAACTGCAAAACAGTTCTGAAGATCCACTACATACAAAGTTCTCCCTAAGCACCACAATTTTTAAAGTATAGTTTCTGTCCAAAAGAGGCATATGATTAAATGCAAATTGATAATATGATGTGGGAGGGTCTTCTGTTTGAGTTGATTTCATTGGTTAATACAGAAACTGCCTAGCCCATTTGATTGGCCAGCCCTTAGGTGGGTGGAGTAGACAGAACAGAATGCTGGGAAGGGAAGTTAATAAATCGCCATGCCTCTGCTCTCTGAGCCAGACTGCCGTACCTCTCCTCAGGGAGACAGATGCGATGGAGCCAGCCACCAGGACAGACGTGCTGAATCTTTTCTGGTAAGACACCACTCGTGGTGTTATACAGATTATTAGATATGGGTTAGTCAAGATGTGAGTAAGAGGCTGGAACTAATGGGCCAGGCAGTGTTTAAAAGAATACAGTTTGTGTGTTGTTATTTTGGGGCATAAGCTAGCTGGTGGCCGGGAGCTGGGCGGCGGGAACGCGGCCCGCATCTCCACACTACAATAATAGAGACTTGAAATTTTAGAAACAGATTTCTAATAGAGATAAAATGACCCTAAAATGATGGAATTTGGGTTTAGTCTACAAGTTTGAGGCTAACCTGGTCTATATAGTGAACAGCAGGTCAGCCAATGCTACGTATTGAGACCCTGCCTCAATAAAACACAGGAATGAAGGAATGAAGCAATGTCTCAACAACTCTGAGAAAGAAGTATTTCTACAAAATCTTAGAACTAACTAGGCTATCAACCTTGTATTAAATTATTATTACTCTGTGGTTTTATTGTTGTTGCTCTTTGCTTGTTTGTTTTTTTTTTTATTTTTGGTTTTTCAAGACAGGGTTTCCCTGTAGTCTCTAGAGCCTGTCCTGGAACTAGCTCTTGTAGACCAGGCTGGCCTTGAACTCAGAGACCCACCTGCCTCTGCCTCCCGAGTGCTGGGATTAAAGGCGTGCGCCACCACTGCCTGGCTGTTTGTTTTTTAAAGATACTGTTTTGCCATGTATCTCAGGCTAGTCTTGAACTCAGAGCAATCCTTCTGCCTCAGTCTCCTAAATACTGGGATTACATGTATGCTACTATGTTTGGCACTCTCACATTAAATTAAAGACATTCCTAACATGAAGTATGCCTCCTATGTGTCTTATCTTAGGAAGTTTGAGGATGTACTCCAGGAAACAAATGAGTAAAAAGTATTGGTGCTTGAGACATATTGCATGGCCTCGGGACAAGATAAGTATAGTAGGCTAGGAAAGCATTGCATCCAGATTAGATTTAAGATCTGAGGAGAACCCAGGATATGAATCCAGGTCAGAAAAGGAGAAGGACACCTAGAAGTCTTAGCGAAAAGAGAATATGCTGTAACAGAATACACAATATAACTCAGAACTTTCAGAGACTGGAGACTACAGTAAAAGTAGTTAGTTTTGTTTTTGTTTTTTTTTTTTTTTTTGGTTTTTCGAGACAGGGTTTCCCTGTAGTTTCTAGAGCCTGTCCTGGAACTAGCTCTTGTAGACCAGGCTGGCCTCGAACTCAGAGATCCGCCTGCCTCTGCCTCCCGAGTGCTGGGATTAAAGGCGTGCACCACCACCGCCCGGCAAGTAGTTAGTTTTGAAGGAACATCTCTACTGGAAGATACAAGAGCTCTGTGAGCCCTTAGAAAAAAGACAGCAAAAGGGAGATGACTCAGTGGCTAAGAGCACTGGTTGGCTGCTCTTTAAGAGGAACGAAGTTTGATTCCCCAACACCTAAATGGCAGCTTGCAATTATCTGTTGGCAGCTTGCAATTATCTGTAACTCCAGTTTCAGGGAATCCAGTGCTCTCTTCTGACCCGCATCAGGCCCAATGAGCAGACATAAAGGCAAAGCATCCATACACAAAATAATAATAATAAAAGAAGCAACTGCAGTCCTAGCCCAGACATTTTCAAACCTTTTGGTCTCAGAGTCCTTTATAACCTCTTTAAAAGTTCACAGATCTAAGACCAGGGAGGGGGCAGCATGTGAAAGAGCCTGACACTTGTGGTGCAAGGCCGACAGAGGTGGATCCCTGGAATGAGAGGGGTCCACGAGAGAAACAATGAGACGCTGCCTTAAAAACAAGGTGGAAGGAGAGAACTGACATCTGAAAAAGTTGCTTCTGACTTCTACACATGCGCTGTGGCAAGCATGTGCCCCACCTGACAAAATAAATAAAATATAATTCTAAAAAATACATTAATTAAAAATAAATAAGACATTCACTAAAGGGAGGACCTGGTCCACTAGAGGAAAGTACTCTACCAACAGAGACACATTTCTCAATCCAAATCTTCAGTACAAACTAGAATTAAATGCATTTTATTTTCATAAGGAAATATCTGAAAGAAAAAAAATTTTATATATGCTTTTGGAGTTTAAATGTCATCGACTTGTCTAGGTACAATATAATTTTAAATTACCTTTACTGCTATTCTATTAATTAATAATTAATAATTAATTTAAGTGATCCCAATGAACATCTGAAGGTGCCCAAGAGAAGCAATAAAACACCCAATAGGGAATTCTATATTAAAACCCAAGTCTGCATGCTTCTGCCGCCCAAGTGCTAGGATTAAAGGCATGAGCCATCACATCCGGCCTTTTCACTTTGTGTGAAGCACAGGCTAGCTTCACACTTGCTGTGTAGCTGAAAAGTGACTTAAACTCCTCATCTTCTTGCCTTCACCTCCTGAATGCTGAGATTACATGTAATTACATGTATGTGTTACCATATCCAGTTTATTTAGTGTCAGGAATCGAACCCAGGGTTTCATGCACGCTGGGCAATCACTCTGTAAACTGTGCTACATTTTAATCTAGTTTTTTGTTGTTGCTTTGTGTGTGTGTGTGTGTGTGTGTGTGTGTGTGTAGTTTGCTTTTGTTTATTGAGACCAGGTGTTTCTGCATAGCTCTGACTGGCCTGTTACTTATTAGCAGATCAGGTTGGCTTTGAACATGAATAAAATCCTTCTGCCTGAGCCGCCTGTATTTTGTAAGGCACCATGTGGTTGCTGGGAATTGAGCTCAGGACCTTTGGAAGAGCAGGCAATGCTCTTAACCACTGAGCCATCTCTCCAACCCTTGTATTTTGGAATTACAGATAGGTGCTACTGTTGTAGAATATTATTTTAAGATGTGTTACATTTGTTTATGCTATGGAATATTTATTTAAGGATGCAAAGGTGTGTTACATTCTTTTATGTTGCATTTAACTCTATGAAGCTGTGTTACTTTGCCTGTCTAAAACACCTGATTGGTCTAATAAAGAGCTGAATGGCCTATTTAGCAAGGCAGGAGAAAGGAAAGGTGGGGTTGGCAGGCAGAGAGAATAAAAAGGAGGAAAGATCAAGGAGCAAAAGAAGGATAAGGAAGAGTACTCCAGGGGCCAGCCACCCAGCTACACAACAAGCCACAGAGTAAGAAGTAAAGAAAGGTATACAGAAATAGAGAAAGATAAAAGCCCAGAGGCAAAAGATAGATGGGATAATTTAAGAAAAGCTGGCTAGAAAAAAGCCAAAGCTAAGGCTGGGCATTTATAAGTAATAATAAGCCTCTTTGTGATTTATTTGGGAGCTGGGTGGTGGGCCCCACAAAGAGACAAAAGAGTAAAGAGAAAAAACCAAACAGCATGCTACCATGCCTGACTCTGATTAAACTTTAAGTCCTTATTTCTTTATAAAATGGTAAGTAAATCTCCTCAAAGGATTATTGTACTAAGTGAAAATATATATCAGAATACTCAATAAGACTTCAGCTAGGACTAAAGAGATGGATCGGTGGTTAAGAGCACTGACTGCTCTTCCAGAGGACCTGGGTTCAATTTCCAGCACACACATGGCAGCTCACAACTGTCTGTAACTCCAATTCCAGGGGATCTGGTATCCTCACTCATACATGCAGGCAAAAAAAAACCAATGCACATAAAATAAAGTTTAAAAAAAGATTCCAGCTAACACTCATGGAAAGTGACTTGAAATTTCCTTTGCTATGACACCTCGGATAATAAGTCTGTATGGTTTACTAAAGTTAGTAATGGTTATGTCCCCATTTCATAAACCAAGATGTTATTATTTTATAACAATAAAATACTGTACTCAAAGCAAAAACAACATGAATAATCTGTATTATATACAATTACGTAAAAGTTATATATCTCTACATAATGCATGTAGGTATATAGTAAACACATCTGCTGCAGTATTAATAAATTCTCTCTGGAAAGACAAGGGAAAAAGCAATACCTGCTTCTGAGGAGTCTTGGGAGTGTATTCTATGTTTTTCTCTCACTTTTAAAAAACGTGTGTAGGTATTTTACCTGCTTGTATGTCTGTGCCTTGTGGCTGTGGAGGCCAACAGCAGATCCCCTGGAACTGGCTGTGAACCTCCATGTAGATGCTGGGAATAAAAACTGTGCCCTCTGGAAGCGCAGTCAGTGATCTCCAGATCCTTATTTTTAATAGTTCTATACTTATACAGAAAGGAAGGAAGGAGGGGGGAAGGAAGGGAGAGAGGGAGGAAGGGAACTCTATTCCTACCATTCTTCTCTTCCTATTTACTCTACAACTGTGCTATTCTAATAGTCCTCTATCTCCATCTTGCCAGTCAAGCAAATTATGTCATGATTTCCTCTGACAGCCACGCTGCCAATCACGTCCACTATCTTTACCTTTCTAGACCTCCCAGTATTGTAACTCACGAATCACAATTTTCCTTCTTAGCCCTGTAGCTCCACCCACTCTCTGATTGCTTTCCTGCTAACTCACTGGTGTTTTCTGCTGACCCCTTCTACCTCTGAAGCTTATCTCTTGTTACCCACTCTCTCTAGAGACGCCTAGCCTCTCCCCCTCTCTCATCGCTTAACTGACAATACTATCTCCGTGTCAAGGGTTCTTCACCCTTCCTTGAGTTTCTTGAACCTAACATTGCCCAGGGATAACTACTCATTCCTTTTACTCCCTGAGGCACTGTGATTAGGCAAGCCAGTACAGAGGTTCTTCCATCTTATATTCTTGCTGAAGCCATTTCAGGTTTAACTAGAATCTGATCTCCTTGATGGAAAAGCCCATGGAAAATAACCCGACTCTGTTCTAGGAATCAAAGGACAGGGTATCTTAGCTAAGTTATCTTAGCCTTTGTTAAAACTGCTTGTTTGTAAGGAACCCCTTCCAGCTAACTGTTCATCTTAGTTGCCTCTTTGTGCAGAACCCCTCCAACTAACCACTTTCCTTACTTCTGTTAAGACTGCATGCTACAGACTGCTTACTTCTACAAAGCCCCCTGCACCTACTGAGCGAGGAGCCAGTAGGTTTCAGCCTTTAAAACCCCTATGTACTGAATGGGAGTGGAAGTGAAGATGGGAAGGATACTCAGGACCCTGAACACCCAGGTGTGGTCTCAGTCTGCCGGAATAAAGACTTTTCAGTTGGCTATACACTGTGTCTGAGGGTCTGAGCGATCATCTCTAGTGAGCTCCCCATATCAGTATCTTAAAGGAAATGTTACCATCTAAGTTTATTTTCTTTTCATAAAGATTACTTTTATTTTATGTGCCTGTATGAGTATTTTGCCTGCATGTATGTTAAGTGTATTGTGTGCATGCCTGGTGCCTACAAAGGCCAGAAGAGGGCACCGGATCACCTGGAACTAGAGTTATAGATGACTGGAACCTGAACCCAGATCCTCTGTAAGAGCAACAAGTGATCCATCTCTCAGTTCCTTCTTTCATTTCTTCTCTCTCTCTCTCTCTCTCTCTTCCTCCCTCCCCCCTCTCTCATTCCGTCTTGGTTTTTTGAGACATGGTTTCTCTGTGTATCCCTGGCTGTCCTGGAACTCACTCTGTAGACCAAGCTGACCTTGAACTCTCAGAGATCTGCCTACCTCTGCTGGGACTAAAGGTGTGCATCACCACCACCCAGGCATCTCTCAGTTCTTAAACTATGAGCCTAAGAGTCAGTAAATCCACAGAGTATATGTTTCAGATCCAGCTAGGTTAAAAATACAATGCTGCTGTTTATTGTTGGTAGCCATAAGATCTTGGGCAAGTTAGGACTCTTAAGAAAATTATAAGCCTTGAAATAAGTAAAACAGAACACTAAGTTCTCAGTAAATCATCCCACAGTTAATTTACAATGACAGTTATTCCTCATGCCTAATTCCCAGCAAATAAAATCCTGACCCGTCTAGCAGGTCCAGTTATTCAAGGTCTGAAGAGGCACTACCTGAAAGAATCAAGGGCGGGAGAGAGAAAGGAGACCAAGCAGAGCTCTGTTGTCAAGGTCTCTCTTTATTAGGGTAATGGTTGTGGCTTATATAGCCCTTGAATGAGAAACTTGGCTTGGTGTGGGAGGAGAGGTAGGAAGGAACTTTGCCAGGGTAGCAAAGGTCACCAGTCAGCACCCCTGGTGTAAGCGGAAACATTCTTTTTGTGATTCCGTTAACAAACAGTTTTCAAGATAGCTGGAATGTGGGGCGGGTTCTGTTAACAAACAGCTCTCAAGATAGTTGGAATGTGGGGTTCTCTGCAAACATCCTTAGGACAATGGTCCCTGCCTGACAAGATCCTACTACAGTCCCCGTGTCATCTCACAGCCATGGTGTCATCTCTCAGGCCACTCCCACTCTCGTGTTATTAGTGCTCCCTCCCTCACCATTTCCACTTTGTTTCTGTTCTTGCCTCAACAAATCTCCACAAAGCAGCCAGCATAACTTTTCTAAGCATAAGCCAGAAATAATTCCTGTACTCAAGTTCTGCAGTTTCTTCTCATTGGACTTAAGTTTCTCACTCAAATTCCATTCCTTGGTCTTAAAGGTCATAGTATCAGTCATTTATTATAATGTCTATGGAGTTTTAAAAATTATTCTACTTTGAACTCCAAAAATGTTAAAATATACTAAGCCAGTTGAGTTTTTTGTTGTTGTTGTTGTTGTTGTTTTTGCTAATAATAAAGTCTTGCAGGAGCCAGGGGTGGTGAGAAGTTATGGTGGTGCATGCCTTTAGTCCTAGCACTCGGGAGGCAGAGGCAGGCAGATTTCTGTGAGCTCAAGGCCAGCCTGATCTACAGAGTAAGTTTCTGGACAGCCAAGGCTACACAGAGAAACCCTGTCTGAAAAACAAACAAACAAACAAACATAAAAAGAATAAAGTCTTATTTTGTACCCCAACTCATTTCAAACCTCCATTCTGGAGGTTTAATGCCAGCACTTGGGAACTTGGGAATCAGAGGCAGGTTCAGGCAGACCAAGCCTGGTCTACAAAGTGAGGTCTAGGCCAGACAAGACTATGTAGAGAGACCATATCTCAAACAAAACTTCAAATTTCCATCTCCTGCCTTGGCCTCCTAAGTGCTAAGATTAAAATAGTGTGTCATCAATGCCAAAGCAGGTAATGCCTGGAACAATGAGAATTCAATGATTCCACTCTGTTTCTTCAATCGTGCGTCTAGTCAAGCATGCACACTGGCTCACTGGCCTTTTTCCTTTTCCTGTGTTATAAATCTACTGTGCCTTGGGGACTTTGTATTAACTACTCTTTCCTACCTGGAAAGCTCTTCCTCAGCTCTTCTCATAATCTTGGGCCTCTTCCTGAAGTTCACTCAGCTCAAATATCAATTTCTTGTGTGTGTGTGTGTGTGTGTGTGTGTGTGTGTGCGCGCGTGTGTGTGTCTGTGTCTGTGTGTGTCTGGCCTGGAACTCCCTATGTACCACAGACTGGCCTCAAATTTTCAGAGATCACCTGTTTCTGACTCCCATGTGCTGGCATATGATACCATACCTGGCTAAATATCATTTTCTTGGTGAGACCTTCTAAGGCATCCATATGAAAATAGAACACTAAGAAGAACCTGACTTTACTTTTATCAAAATATTTAAATATGTTTCACATGTTAGTTTTTTTCTTTGAGAAAATATATAAAATAAACAAAAAATGTATTCAAGAAATACTTGTGGAACCCAAGTATGGTGCCCCGTGCCTGAAACCCCCATTACTTGAGAGGTTGAAGCAAGATTCTAAGTTGTGAGCAGGTCTGGGCTACATATCAAACTCGTAAGCCAAAAAAAATTGTTTTTTGTTTTTTTGAGACAAGACCTCTCTATGTATTCCTGGCTGCCCTGGAACTGTTATATATACCAGGCTGGCCTCAAACTCACAGAGATCCTCCTATCTCTGCTTCCAGAGTGCTAGGAATGAAGGCATGCCTACCTCCCCCCCCAAAAAAAACATTTTTTTTTTTTTAAGATTTATTTATTATGTATACAACATTCTGCCTTGATGTATGCCCGCACGCCAGAGGAGGGCGCCAGATCTCAGTACAGATGGTTGTGAGCCACCATGTGGTTGCTGGGAATTGAACTCAGGACCTCTGGAAGAGCAGCCAGTGCTCTTAACCTCTGAGCCATATCTCCAGCCCAAAACAAAACATTTTTAAAGAATTAAAAAGGCCTGTGTCTATGAACAAACAATTGTATAAATGAAAGAGTATGTTTGGAAACTAGGCGTCTTGCTGTCAAACAGTGATCATCAAAACTTCCTTTCTGTTTTATAACTAGTTCTTTCAAAAGACGGTGCTAGCATCTCAGCATGCTTACTCCATGAATGACAGCCTAGACTCACAGATGACCCTAGCCCTTATAAGAACCACATGATTATAATCCCTTACATTGTCCTCCCTCTAACTTTTCACCAAAATTGTCACCCAAATTCAAATTAACTGATTTCAATGAAATTGAACTCAATTTTCTCACTAAGATTGTGGCAGGCGGTTTTATAAAGAGAGAAGTGACTCATATGCATGAAAAGTGAAAGAGATTAAAAGAGGAAAAAGAATCTAGGGTCAACTACGGATTTTCTCTCTGGAAGGCTGACACTCTAAATGTACATGTACTGAGCCACGGTTGTCCCATGACTGTAATCCTAACACTTGGGAGATATAAGCAAAAAATCAGCAGCAGTTCAAGGCCAGTCTTGGCTACATGACTATCTCACAAAAACAAAGAAAGGCAAGGAAGATATGAACATAGTAGAGTTCTCAAGTAGACAAACATGAAATACCTTCAAAGTTCCATCAACCTACGAAATTTTAAGAGGAAATAAAAATATCTAAGTACCTGACTGACCAAGACTACCCTTAAACTGCTAGTGTCTGAGCTAGTGGTACCGCTGTAACCTAGAAGTGGGGTATTACCTTTGGGATATCTCCTTTAATACCTGGGGGCAGCCGCAGGATCCAGAAGTTCCTGTTCCTCAACAAGTTCTCCAGGTTCTCCAGCCGCCGCTGCAGCAGCCCGTACTCCTGCAGCAGGGTCCCCAGCACGGCCCACTTGCCCTCCAGCTGGCTCCCAAGCTCAGTTGCTGTCTTCTCACAGCTGGCTAGTTTCTTCTCTGCTGTCCCTGTCCTGCCTTCTAGGTGGAGGAGTCGCCGGCTGTGGACCTCCACCTTCCTCTCTATGGCCTGCACAGCAGCCACCACTGTCCACAGGGAGATGGCTGCGGTCTGCAGGTGTGCCTCATTTGTTGCTGGAGGTGTAGGAAGAGGAAGAGGCTGCAGAGATGTAAGGCATTCCGAGTCCCAGTCAGAAGTCTACGTGCAATGGAGAGATGGGGGCAAGACGTTGAGTTAGAAGGACTCCTGACTCTAAACTACAACCAGATAAGAGCTACTTAACTGTCCAGCTGATAATAATCAAAATAGTTTTAGGCCAGGTGGTGGTGGCCACCTTTAAGTTCAGCACTCCACAGGCAGAAGCAAGATCTCTGTGAGTTCTAGGCCAGCCTGGGATACAAAGCAAGCACCAGGACAGGTTCCAAAGCTACACAGAGAAACCCTGTCTCAAAAACCAAAAAAAAAAAAAAAAAAAAAAAAAAAAAAAAAAAAAAAAGAAGAAGAAGAAAGAAAGAAAGAAAGAAAGAAAGAAAGAAAGAAGAGAAAAGAAAAGTTAAGTCTCTCTGTTATATTGTTGCTCTGAAACCTGTAGGCATCAAAAGCCAAGGGAACTGTTTTGGTGGGTTCAAGAATGAACTGGGAAAGATAGTGATAAAGATAAATAAAGTGGCTTCTTAGGACCAGTTTGGCCCATCTCTCTAATAAAGGATCCAGAAGTTCAGGTTGCTGCTGCCTCTATCTCTGGAAAGGGCAAAGAATTCTCACCAAGTTTCACTTACCACAGTGCTCTACGACAAATCTCTTAAGAATTTATATTCTAGCTCTGTCTTTCACTGAGGTTATACGCTACAACTATACCAATTGGTAATAACTGACAGACTGAGGATGCATAGTCTAGAGAAAATATGACAACTACTTTCAAATATTCAAGGGTTATGAAATTGAAAGTAGGACAGGTTTATTTAATCTTATACTATAAAACTCCAAAGGACAAACTAGATGTGGAAAAATAGGTGGGAATTTGGAACCCCAAATCACAACTCCCCTATGTTGTCCTCTGCACTAAGGAAACTGAGTCAGGAGAATTGCTCTGAGTTTGAGTCTAGTCAGGGCTACATAGTGAGTATCAAGCCAGCAAGGGCTACAATATCAAGACCTTAATCCCAAACCCTGATCCCAGCCCCACAAAATAGGCGGGTAACAATGTCAGAATTAGATGTTTTTCCAAGAAAGCCACAGGCTATTCATTACTGAATGTACTTTGAAACAGAGTATCATAAATGGAAGAAATCTGGACTAAGCCTCCTCAAGGCCTGACTCTCCTCTCGGAACCCAACACACGGCTCTGGCTACAGCCCTCTATTTCCACTTCATGCACTGTCTTAGTCTCATTTCATTGATCTCCAATCCATTAATAATAACTCTAGCCTATGATGACTCCATCTGCCCAGGCCTACCGCCTGTACATGGCTTTGCTTTCTTCCCTGCTTGACCATTTCTGGCACCTTTCAACCCCATTTCACTCCTGTCACTTGCTGGCTGACCTCCTACTTTGAATGAGTTGAATCATTCACTTTTTTTTTTTTTTTTTTGCTTGTTTCTACAAGCAGTCGAGTGAGATCTACAAAAGTAAATCATACAATCATGTGAGATGCTGTCATACACCAACGGTCAATGCTCATTGACACTACCAACACTATCCAGTGCCCTCCAGGCTTCTGCAAACTCTCAAACTAATGTGCAAAGAATCAGCTAGAAAAGGCTGGGCAATCGGCCAGTGAGGCGGCTTAGCAGATAAAGACACTTGCAAGTCAAGCCTGATTATCTGAGCTAAATTCCTGGGACCCAAATGGTGGCAATTCTGTTGAAGGAGTGTAGTGAGGTGCTGCGGGCAGGCCTGCTTTTCATCCTGCCCAGCTCCTGGCCACCGTCTAGCTTATACCTCAAAATAACATCACACAAATTGTATTCTTTTAAATACTGCCTGGCCCATTATTTTCAGCCTCTTACTCACATCTTGATTAACCCATATCTAATAATCTGTGTAGCACCACGAAGTGGTGTCTTACCGGGAAGTTTCTAGCTTACGTCCATCTTGGGCTGGAGCTTCATCGCGTCTGTCTCCTCTCTCAGGAGAGGCACAGTGGTCTGTCTCACTTAGGAGAGGTGTGGCATCTGACTGAGCCATCTACCTCACTTCCTTCTTCCTGTTCTGTCTACTCCGCCCACCTAAAGGCTGGCCAATCAAATGGGCCAGGCAGTTTCTTTATTAGCCAATGGGAGTCCTCCATCATTTCCCCTTTTTCTGTTTAAACAAAAAAGAAAGGCTTTAACTTTAACATAGTAAAATTACATATAACAAAACAGTTATCAAGTAAGAATTACAGTTACAATATTTATATCTACTTTATCTTTTATCATAACAAAGGAAAACAACTATAACTATCTATTCTTCAGCTCCATCAAAGACTCCAGAAGGACACAATATTACCTAAGTAAATAAGAAATATGCAATTTCCAAACTCTAGAAATGATAGAGACATCTCGCTGCCTGGACAGTCACCCAAAGTTCTTTTGTATTGTTGGGGCATCTATCTTCGGCCTATAGGCCCACAGTATCCAGCAGACTTTCCCATGAAGCAGGAAATTTCAAAGACAGTTCAGTCACTATCTGCTGTGTCCTGCAGAATGTCTCACAGACTCTTTCATGAATCAGGAACCCAGAGAGATCATCTCACCTATAGGCAAGTTCAGCAATCCTCTCTCTGAGGGTTCTCTGTGTCCAGTTTATGCAATAGTCTAGGCAAGAGCAATTTCTTGCCCAAATGGCTATCAAACTCCATAAGTAGCCTCTTCGATGCCCATCTCCCTCTTGAAGTAGATTGGTGCTGCCAGGAGCAGATGTGTCATGAAAAGCATTAGGGCTTTTGTCATGAAAAGCCCTAAATTATTAAAACATTTAAAATGCCATATTCTATAGTCTTTGAAAGATATGAAGAATGCATATTTAACTTAAATATATCTCTATATATCTAGAAAATCTAACTAACATGACTACAAGCTTTACTATTATTGATGACTATTCATTAACAACCTATATACATTACATTTTTTAAATGAACTACACAATCACAATACCTTAATCAAGATCAGACATACATATACATATAACAAAATTGACCTTAAAATCCATACCAACGCAAATTATTCATATCTATATCATATCCCCCTTTAAATGTAAAAGAATATTTATAAGCAATATTTGGGAATATGGGCACAGTTATTTCTCTCCCAACTGCTTCCTGCTGAATGGGGACGCTGTTAATCAGATCTTTCATGGTGTAACCTGTGTGCCAGGTTCATCTCAGTCATCAGTTGGGTAAAGTAATTTTCTGAAGGTGTTCACAGCAACCTTTCAGGAGGGCGTGGTCTATCATACCATATTGGGATAGAAGCAATCCACAGAGTCTCATTTTCTGTAAAAACAAAAGAAGAATCTCTTTTCCAAAGTATCATATCCTTAGATCCAAATTCTGAAGTCAAGGTATTTTCAAAATATCTATGTTGTATTAGTTCCGCAGCATTTATAAACAAATATCTTTTAGCAGCTGTTGCTCCTTCCTCAGCATTCAAACAATCCAAAGAGAGCATAATAGTATACAGTATCAAGGTTCTCTGTATATTTTCCATCTTTGTGCAGCTTTGTTTTAACCTCTATTTCGTTTATTTTTACTTTTACTTTTTGAGACAGGTTCTCTGTATATCTTTGTCCTGGAATAACTCTATAGACCAGGCTGTCCTTGAACTCTCAGAGATCCAATTGCCTCTGCTTCCCAAGTGCTGGGATTAAAGGCGTATGCTACCACACCTTGAACTCACAGAGATCTGTCTGTCTCTGCCTCCCAGGCATTGGGATTAAAGGTGTGTGCTGCCACACCTTGAAGTCACAGAGGTCAATCTACCTCTGCCTCCCAAGTGTTGGGATTAAAGGTGTGTACCACCACAACAAACTACTTCCTTTTTTTTAAGAACTTTAACCTTTAGCCTGCATATATTTTTAACACATCATAAATCATTTAGACATTTTCTTCGACTTTGAATCTTTCTTTTACTGTATATCTCTTTTTCTGACGACATGAGTCTTTAATTTACCAAACAATATCGGTAGGACTAAAGCCGTGACTCTAGCCCATTCCTTAGCTTTCCAGCCTCATGGCAGAGATACTGCTGTAGCCATGTTTGTCACCACAACTCTGTGGAGGTTCAAGGTCCCTGCCAGCAAGCAAGCTGCAACGGTGTCAAACAACACTCAAAAGCTCCATAGTCAGGACTGCCTGCTTGAAAGAGTCAGAGTTTACCCTGGCAGGATGGCCCAGAAAGCCAGCATTTTAAAACAGCACAACTTTTTTCCTGCTGTGGCTGAAAACCGAAAAGCACACATTCAGCTTTTCATCAATACCGTTTACGTGTCTTGTGGCAGGACCTCTTAAAAGGACTGCAGGGTTTTGCAGCTAAAGCTGAGTCAGGAAGCCTCTCTTAGATGAGAGTGCTTGCTCTAGCAAGTAAAGCCAAACCCGAGAAATTGTTGTTACCAAGAATCCATTCTTTACTCTATTCTTTCCCAAGCTTTCTCAAGCATTCTGTGGATTCAGTTATCCACGTGGGCGCCATTCTGTAGTGAGGAGCTGCGGGCTGCGTTCTTGCCGCCCTGCTCCTGGCTGCCTGGCTAGCTTATGCCCCGAAATAACATCACACAAATTGTATTCTTTTAAATACTGCCTGGCCCATTATTTTCAGCCTCTTACTCACTTCTTGATTAACCCATATCTAATAATCTGTGTAGCACCACGAAGTGGTGTCTTACCGGGAAGTTTCTAGCTTACGTCCATCTTGGGCTGGAGCTTCATCGCATCTGTCTCCTCTCTCAGGAGAGGCACAGTGGTCTGTCTCACTTAGGAGAGGTGTGGCATCTGACTGAGCCATCTACCTCACTTCCTTCTTCCTGTTCTGTCTACTCCGCCCACCTAAAGGCTGGCCAATCAAATGGGCCAGGCAGTTTCTTTATTAGCCAATGGGAGTCCTCCATCAAAGGAGGTTGGTTCCCAGCAGCTTAGTAGCTCAGACCCAAAATAATCACAGAGAAACCATATTATTTAAAACACTGCTTGGCCCATTAGCTCTAGCTTCTTATTTGCTAACTCTTATATCTTAATTTAACCCATCTCCATTAATCTGTGCATCACCATGAGGTCGTAGCCTACCAGCAAAGTTTCATTGTGTCTGTCTCTGGCGGTGGCTCCATGGCATCTCCCTAACTCCTCATTTTTCCTCCCAGCATTCAGTTTAGTTTTCCCCGGCTACCTGAGTTCTGCCCCATCAACAGGCCAAGGCAGTTTCTTTATTCATCAATGGAACTCACATCATATAAAGGGGAATCCCAAATCACAACTCCCCTATGTTGTTCTCTGCACTAAGGAAACTGAGTCAGGAGAATTGCTCTGAGTTTGAGTCTAGTCAGGGCTACATAGTGGGTATCAAGCCAGCAAGGGCTACAATAGCAAGACCTTAATCCCAAACCCTGATCCCAGCCCCACAAAGTCATTGACAATCCAGTTAAAATCCATATTTTCATTCAGCAAGTGTGATAAGAAATGGAGATGGTGTGCTTTGAGCACATTCTTAGGTGATGGATGCTCTACCTTCTGATTTAGAGAGCAAACAGGGAGGGCAGAGACTTATTCACATAGCACCTTACACTCCAGAGATGACATGGTGTCTTACTTTAAGAAAACTGAAGTGAGTCAGACTATGGTGGTGCATGCCTTTGATCCCAGCACTGGGAGGTAGGGGGAAGAGGGGAGACAGGCGGATCTCTGTGAGTTCCAGGACAGCCAGGGCTATCCAGAGAAACCTCTCAGAAAACAAAAAAAGGAAACTGAAGAAATTAGGCCTAAACTCTTCTTCTTTATACTTCTTCCCACACCAAACCTATCAGTAATAATACATGGGTCCTTTCTTTCTCAAAGGAGCTTGATCTTGTTTAAAGCCAGTCTCTCCACTTGTACTCTTAATACCAACCCTTCTACCTTATAAGGTACATTAAAAAAATAACAGCTGGTGTGGTGGCAAATGCCTTTGGTCCTAGCACTTGCAGGGGCAAAAATACTTCTGTGAGCTTGGGGCCAGCCTGAACTATATATTGGCCAGTTGGGGCTACATAGCAAGATTCTGTCTCAAAAAGACTCAATAGTACTCATAGTAGTAAAAAAATTTGTCAGGCTGGGCGGTCATAGTGGACGCCTTTAATCCCAGCACTCGAGAGGCAGAAACAGGTGGATCTCTGTGAGTTTAAGGGCAGCCTGGTCTACAGAGTGAGTTCCAGAACAAGCTCCAAAGCAGCAGAGAAACCCTGTCTCAAAAAACCCAAACCAAAAACAAAACTAAAACAAAAAATTGTCAGTGAAGTGCTCAACCAAATGGGGCATCCACACCACTGCCCAAACCCCAAGGCTCAGCGACCACGGCGGAAAAAGGGCAACAAGGTCCTAAGACCTAAGGTTGGACTGGAGTGAAACAGTGTCTTCTGGACGTGACAAGAACGCGGCACTCACGAACTCCTATCTACTGTGGCTGCCTGCATAAAATCAAGCTAACCAGCAGGGCGGTGGTGGCACACGCCTTTAATCCCAGCACTTGGGAGGCAGAGGCAGGCGGATCTCTGTGAGTTCGAGACCAGCCTGGTCTACAAGAACTAGTTCCAGGACAGGCTCCAAAGCTACAGAGAAACCTTGTCTTGGAAAAAAAAAAATCAAGCTAGCCAACATTACAGCATAGAAGGGGAAGAGGAGGTTCATGAGCTCCCACCCATAACTGAGGAGCTATGGATAACTGACGGCATCTGGGGGAGGGAAAGCCCATTTTTTAGGGGTGTGGCTCCTGGTAGGCCAACCCCATTCTGGTGGATGGAATATACACCAAGGAGTATAAGAGAAGCACAAATTGGACTCCATGGGTCATATAGACACACAGGTACAAAACTGGGGGACACTGGTAAAGGAAGGGGGTGAACCTGGGAGGAGCTAGGAGAATGAATGGGGTGAACATGATGAAAATACATTCTATTAAATTCTCAAAGACTAGAAATGTTTTTAAATCGCTTAGATTTATTTTATATATATGATATAAATATATATATATATGATATAAATATATATATCAGTACCATGTTGCTGTGTATACATGTGGCACCAGGAGAGGGCATCAGATACTCTAGAACCGGAGTTACAGATTCTTGTTAGCCACCATGTGAATGCTGGACCTAAACCAGGGTCCTCTGAGAGCGCAACAAGTGTTCTTAACTGCTGAACCATCTCTCCAGCCCCTAAAATTGTCTCTTAAAATTAAAAATATCAGTATTTCCCAATTCTTTGTCATAAAACAGATTTGCCCTGGTCAGTACCATAGCCACTGACTCCATGTGATCAGTGAGGGCCTGAAATGTGGTCGGTTCAACTGAGATACGCTGCGTATAAAAATAATAACGGTGTGAAGACTTAGGATGAAAAGCTGTAAAGTCTCATTAACAATTTTGTATTATTCAATGCTATTGAAATATTGCATGCATTAGGCTAAATAACACATATCACTGAAATTAATTTCCTGTTTTTACTTTTTTTCTTTTCTAAGACACATAATTTGGTTATTTGGCCAAGGATATTCTAAAATTTCTGATCCTCCTCTCTGACTCCCAAGTGTGAGAGCCATGGTTTTACCTCCTAAACAAGACGACTAGAGAATTAAAAGTATGTGCACAGCTTTCAGCATGATGGTCTCTACTATCTTTTAAATTGTTTTTTGTTTGTTTGTTTGGAAAAAAATTAAGCTCCAGGCGTAGGGATGGTGTTCTCTCTGTTCTATTCCCCGCCCAAACCCACTGCTCCTGTTTTCTTCTTCCTTCTCTTACTTCCTAGTGCTTCCTCAGCGGACCTGCCCGCCATCTGACCTATTAAAACGTCTCTTTGAGTTGACCAACGGCTTCTTGGGTGGCAAACACAAGCAATACTTTCCAGTCGGAACGTTCTGTTAATCAACCATTCCCCCTTCCTTAATGGCTGTGTGCAAGGGCTGTCCCGGTTGCCCTGGTGGCTCTGGCATCTATCCTCTGCAGGCCTGCAGCAAACAAGCACACGCATGACTGGCTAAGCCTGCGCCCTCGTCGGCCCTTCCAAGGTCCCTGCAGGGCCTTGTCCGGGCGGGCGGGCGCGCGACAGTGGCCGTCGACGCGCAGTCTGTTAAGGGCACACCTTGGCTTTTACCTTCGCCGCCTCGCAGGTGACTGTCCAGCCGCGCCTAGCAACGACAGCTCTCACGGCTGTACACGATGGCTGGCGGATTTCAGAAGCCCCTCGAGCCCACTTCCCCGTCCTGCGGGCTAACGCGAAGCAGCCCCCGCGCGTTCGAGCTCGAAACCTCATACCCGGTCCCCCGGCGCTGCAGTCCGCGGTGGCCCTTCAGGGCGGGCGACAGCCGCAGACCCACGCGGGCGACAAGGCCCGCGGTCGTCCCCAGCCTCCGCGCTCCCCCTAAAGCCCCGATGACAGAGACGCCCGCGCATCGTCGCCCTTACCGGAGCGGCGGTCGTCTCTGCCATGGTCCTCCGCTGCCCGGTCCGGTCCCGGGGGTCGCCGCCGCACACAGGCCGGGCTGCTCGGTGCTCTCCGCAAGCGGCGAGAAGCGGTCTCGCGTTGCTCGCACTGACAGGACTCGCGCGGCAATCCGGCTTCCGGGAGCGCAGCGACGCGGAGGAGCTGAGTAGCTGGTAGCCTCCGCCGCACCGGCTGCACCCGCCCCTCAGCAGGCGCTTCGTGAACAACGAGTGCGGCGGGCGTTCCTCCGGCCTAGACGCGCCCGCTCCCGTCGGTCCTCCCGGGCCAGCGCGCCCCCTGGCGGCCCCCGCGTCCGGCGCACCCTTCCAGAGGTCAGCTTCTGGGAAGAGAGTTTTGGTGAACGGAGATCCCACTTACATACTTGGTTTTCTCATCCACCCAGAAGGCACCACAGATGCCAGGTAGGTAAGGCCTAGCAGGCAGCGTCTAGGCTGGACAGTAACCCAGTCTACTACCACTGTAGAAATGAGTGACTTAGGTGAGAATGACGGAGTTATATCTTTTGTAGAAATTATAAATGAGGGCTGGAGAGATGGCTCAGAGGTTAAGAGCACTGACTGTTCTTCCAGAGGTCCTGAGTTCAATTCCCAGCAACCGCATGGTGGCTCACAGCCATCTATAATGAGATCTGGTGCCCTCTTCTGGCATGCAACCATACATGGAAGGAATGTTGTATACATAATAAATAAATAAAATATTTAAAAAAAAAAGAAATTATAAATGAGTGAAGCTCACACTCCATGTGGCTTGCATTGGCCACAAAGATCGGTCGATTTTGATTACTGCTTCTCTTGGGCTTGGCTGAGAAGTGGAATTGTTATAATATTTGTTTATTTTTATTTTTTGTGTGTGAGTGTTTGCCTATACTTGTATCTAGTGTGGTGTCCATGGAGGCCAGAAAAGGGTGAAGGATTTCTTAGAACTGGAACCACAGACGTTGTGAGCAACCATGTGGGGGCTGGGAACCAAACTCAGATCCTCCGCTGAACCATCTCACCAGCCCCTTTTGAGACCAACAAAAATAAAGCTTGCAATTATATCTACTGGATCTGGACTAAGGGACAGTGAAGACAAAATTGTGTGCTTAACAGAGTGTGTTGTAGAAAGATAATCACACAACCATAACTTTCCAGCATACCTCTCCTTTCAAACACAAATGAATCAACGTCTTCTCAAGCCTGTATTTCAGTAAATGAATCCAGTCAATTCTCTAAAGAATAGAAGAGTCTGTAATTCCCCAAAGTATGAGGGTCATCTTCTTGGACCACTTCTACTTGAGCATACTGTGTTATTTAGTGTACATACAAGGTAAGTACCTTATATTAATTTGAGCATGAACTGTGGTCAGATGGTGCATAGTTGAGAGCTAAAATCATCATTTTTGGAACCAGAACATCACCATAACAGAATTAACTTCTATAAAATGAAAAGAAGGTGAAGACAAAGATGAAGGCAAAGAAGAAGAAAAGTTTGGCCTCGGGAAAATTACTTAGTGATTTTATTATTGAAAGTCATAATTTAAAAATTTGGACTCAAAAGAAAAGAACAAAGCCTGATATGGTGCTACTCACCTTTAATCCTAGTGCTGGAGAGGCAGAGGCAGGAGGATTTCTGTTCGTCTAAGTTTAGCCTGGCCCCCACATAGCAAGCTCCAAGCAATCTAGAGCTACACAGTGGACTCTACACCCCCCGAAAAAAAGAGTAGTAATTTCCATGTTCTTTGTTAGCTTTGTTTAATTGTTAGATGCTCTTGTAAACACTAAATATGGACTTCTGAATTATTAAATAAGACTCCTTATCTTTTTATTTATTTCAGGCTTTTAAACTGTGTAGCCCAGGTAGTGGACGATGACTTTAACTCCTGACCCTCCCGCCTCCACCTCCCGTATTTCTTATCTGCTCTCTGCCATGTGGTGGCGCTGTCTCTCAACATGGCGTGTTCATCTTGCTTCACTCTGCATCTGCTCAAAACTCTGGAGACTCTGCTCTTCTTTCCTGCCCTGAAAATCCTGCCAATCAGCTTTTTATTAACAATGATAGCAACACATTTTCAGTGTACAAGATTATTCTATAACAGCCCATCCTGCTTCTTCTGTGTCTACTGGTATCTCTCATGCCTCTTCCTTTCTCTCCCTGGAAATCCCACCCATATCTCTTCCTACCTATTGGTCATCTGTAGGGTGTAGGAGGTCCTTCTGACTATGTGTTGCTTTCATTGGTTAATAAACAAACTGCCTTGGCCTGTTGATAGGGCAGAACTTAGGTAGGCATGGAAGACAGAACTGGATTCTGGGAGGAAAAAGGCAGAGTCAGGGAAATGCCATGAATCCAACGCCGGAGTAAGACATGCCGAATCTTTGCTGGTAAGTCACTGCCATATGGCGATACACAGATTAATGGACATGGGTTAAATTAAGATGTAAGAGTTAGCCAATAAGAAGCTAGAGTTAATGGGCCAAGCAGTGATTTAAATAATACAATTTCTGTGTGGTTATTTTGGGGCTAAGCTAGCCAGGCAGATGGGACAAACAAGCGGCTCTCCTCCTATAGTCATCTAGCTTTTTATTACACCAATTACAGCAAATGCATCTTCACACAGTGTACAAATAGCTCACAACAGATAAGACACTTTCAGCTGAGCTCTGCCTGTTCAAAATGATAATGCTATCACCAAGCTGTTAAATGTTTCTTCCTCTGATAGTAATTATTAAAATAAAGACTTATATTTAATTATTTGTCTTAAATATGCTTTGTGGGTGGAGCTGGAGCTGGAGAGATGTCTCAGCAATAAAGAGCACTTACTGCTCTTTTAGGACTGGGATCCTGTTCCCAGAACTGCATGGCACTTGGCAATCACTTGTAACTTTAGTTCTACAGTATCCAATGGCCTCTTCTGGCCTCCAGCTCCTGCACTCACATGATGCACAGAGAGATGGCTCAGTGGTTAACAGCACTTACTGCTTTTGCAGAGGACTTAAGTCCTGTTCCCAGCACCCACATGGTACTAACAACCATTTCTAACTGCAGTTCCAGAGGATCTGGTGTCCACTTCCAGACTCTTCAGATATTTCATGCACATGCTTACAAACAGAAAGGCAAAACACCTATATACATAAAATAAAAAAAATAAACTTTAAAAAAATCCTGAATAGCTGGGCGGTGGTGGCACACGCCTTTAGTCCTAGCACTTGGGAGGCAGAGGCAGGCGGATCTTTGTGAGTTCAAGGCCAGCCTGGTCTACAAGAGCTAGTTCCAGGACAGGCTCCAAAGCTACAGAGAAACCCTGTCTTGAAAAACAAACAAACAAACAAAAATCCTGAATATATACTCACATTGTAACACATATGTAATGTGTTCATTACATATTTGTAACATATGTGTTACATATTGTAACACATATTTGTGCCTAGGGTTGTGCATAAGCTTACCCAAGATCTCTAGTGACTGTACTTCCAGTTTTGTTTTTGTTTTTTGTACTAGCTGGAAACTTGAAACAGCCAAAATGTTCCACACCAGGAGAATGGTTGCTTAAACTGGTAAATCTATACCTTGTAACATTGTTTACCAAAATAAAGGAAATAAAATGTTCTATACAACAGTATACTAGTATCAACTCCCTGATTTTGACATTACAGCATAATATATAGTGTGACCTCTAGAGGAAACTTGGTTCAGAAGATATTTTCTGTACAATCTTTGTAACTTCCTATGGATCTATAGTTATTCCAAAATAAAAATGGTGTTTTTAATCAACACCTCCCATAAATACTTGGCCCAGTCTTGCATGGCAATTCTTACTTTCCTAAATAAGGTCTCTCCCTTTAAATGCGGTGTGTGTTCCAAGGCTTGCTAGTCAATCACTCTCTTTGCTTTATATGTATGATTCTTTTATTATGTATAAAAAAATAAAATCCTTCTTCTAACCCTTCCCAAACAGTTCTATCTACTAGGTACAATTATTCAACCACCTATGGGGGCAATACTCATTCAAATTACCACAGGTAGCAATTGCTCTTAGCCACTGAACCATCTCTTCATCAATACTCTGACTTGGTTGTTGTTGTTTTGAGATAGGACACTATATAGCCTTGGTTTGCCTGGAACTGACTATATAAACCAGGTTGTCTTCAGACTCATAGAGATCCACCACCCTCTGCCTTCCAAAGTGCTGGAACTAAAGACATGCACCACCACACCTGGCTTTTATCCAGCCATTCAATCTGTGGGAAAAGTGAGAGAGGGATGAGGTGAGTGATAATGAATTGAGGGTTGAGCCAGGCATGGTGGCGCATACCTTTAAGCCCCCAGCACTTGGGGGCAGAGGCAGGTGGATCTCAGTGAGTTCAAGGTCAACCTGGTGTACACAGAGCTCCAGACCAACCAAGGCTATAGCAAGACTATCTAAGGTGAAAGAGGGAGAATACCAACATAATCTAATTGCCCCTATGTTGGCAGAGACTGTTTGTTCATTCCTGGCCACCCAGACTGAAAATAATTATTCAGAAACTATATTAATTAAATCACTGCTTGTCCAATTGCTTAAGTGTATTGCTAGCTAGCTCTTATATCTTAAATTAACCTATTTCCATTATTTTATATTTTCCCACAAGGCTCGTGGTTTACTGGTAAAATTCCCAGGCCTTGATTCAAAAAAGCCTCTCCCTACTATTTCCTGTGTCTCTCTATATGTCCTGTGTCCTCCAAAACCTCTATGGCTAATTTTGGTCACCTAGTAGCTAGCAGTACTCTCTGATTCAAGGTAAGCTTTGTTGACAGTCTGTGGAGTGTTAGAGTGCTATCAAAATATTCTACAACATTTTACCCTTTTGTCTAAATAAAAAAGGAAGGTTTTAATTCCAACACAGTATAACTATATACAATAAGAACAATAACAAGGAAAGAATTACATTTATAATGTTCAATACATTTGCGTTTAGCAAATTCAAAGAAAACACTCTATTATCTATTCTATCTTGATGAGTCCAAATTTTTGTACCTAATTCACATTCTCTCCTGACTTGTATTGACAACTCAAAACTACCTTTTTAGACCTCAAAACATTTTCTTAGATAAACAATTTAAGCTTTTATGTCTCTGAACCTTATATACTTTACAACTCTTTTGTGAGTTTTTTTTTAATTAGGTAATAAGAAAAACTGTAGATATAAGTTTCTGTCCCTCCTGATCCAGTCCCAAGGAAACACACATTTGGCATCCAATATTTGGGGTACAAATTCATGAAAAAGCCATTTTTGTGAGACTTTTTAGCCACGGCACAGGCCAGAGCTGTACCCAAACCTAGCACCTTGGGTTCGGAGAAAAACTAGCCCTCCCAGCTCTCATCTGCCGGCTTAGCTTCCTCTCCTGTCTGGGTTTCATGGTGGTAGCATGGACCTAGAAACTCCATAAAGTTCTGACAGCAAATGTGTCTCCGCCAATACCACCATGAAGCTAGCTAGACTCTCAAAAAGTTAAAGAATGGGGCAGAGCCAGGCACCAACGTCACAGCTTCCATTCTAGCCACATCACTTAGCTGGTTAAAGACTCATGTGGTCAGAAAAAGATAGTGACATACAGCAAAGACAGATTCAAACAAAAAAATTCTAATTGGTTTACAGTGTGTTTAAAAATATACATAAGGTTGGGAGAGAAAAGAAAAAGGATAGAGATAGTCCAAAAAAAGAAAGAAAGAAAGAAAGAAAGAAAGAAAGAAAGAAAGAAAGAAAGGGCTGAAGAGATGGCTCAGTGGTTAAGAGCACTGACTTCTCTTCCAGGGGTCCTGAGTTCAATTCCCAGCAGCCACAGCCATCTGTAATGAAATCTGGCACCCTCTTCTAGTGTGCAGGTACACATGGAAGGAAGGCTGTATACATAATAATATAAAAAAGTAAAAAAAAAAGAATTGCAGTGTCCTCTTTAAAAAGAAAAGAAATAGAGTAGCTGGCTAGCTGTGGTGACACACCCCTTTAATCCCAGCACTTGAGAGGCAAGTAGATCTCTATGTAGATAGACCCTGTCTCAAAAAAAGGGAGGGGAGTATGGTTGTACCTGGGAAATGGAAGCCACCACAAGTCTCTGGAAGACTAGCCACTCTTAACCACTGAACCATCTCTTCAGCCCCTTAGAAAACAGAGAAACCGGCCAGATAAAATGTTGCATACCTGCAATCCCAGCATTTGAGAAGTGGAGACAGAAGATTATGAATTCAAGGTACCCTGTTGGGGTGGCTGACCACTCCCTTGTATGAGGGCGTGGCCGCCCCAGGGGTGGAGGATACCTTTAAAAGAACCGGGTTTGGGGTAGGCCGGGCCCTTCCTTTTCCTCTTGGTTCGCAGCTCTTCCCTGGAACCTTGGCCCCGTAAGTTTATTCCATTTTCTCCCTTTATTAAAACTGATTTATTCTAAAAGGACTATTTTTGGTTATTCCCAAATTCCTCCGACCGCAGCTACAGCACCCTCTGCCACAAAGTGACTAGGAAGCAAGCCGCACCTTGAGAGACTGAAAAAAACAGCTGGAGCTCTGGAGAGGCGACTCAGTGGTTTTGAGTCCCAGCACTTCCATGGCATTTCATGCCTGGCTGTGACTCCAGTCCAGGAATCCAATGTCCTCTTCTGGCCTCCAAAGGCATTGCATGCATGGTGTGTGCAGAGATAATTGCAGGTGGGAAACAACCATATCCGTAAAATCTTTAAAGAAAACCAAACACGTTTGCTGTTTGGCGTGGTGCACATGCCTTTAATTACAGCAGTGGAGAGGCAGAGGAAGGTGTGTCTCTAAATTTAAGGCCACCCTGAGATTCCAAGACAGCCAGAGCTACATAGTGAGACCCTATCTCAAGGGCTGGGGGGAGGGGAGGAAATCTGTTTTACTAGACATTTAAATTATTTTTATAATTTTGTTAGGTAGGGTGGGTGCTGGAGGGTGGGGTCAGAGGACAACTTCGTGGAATTGTTTCCCTCTCTCTTTTATCTGTACATGGATCCCTGGGATCAAATTGAGGCTTCAGCAGCAAGTGTTTTGCCTACTGAGTCAACTACCAGAACCCATGTGTGATATTTTCTAAAATAAACCATTTAAATAGCAATACATATGTGTACATGCCACTCTTCCATGCCAAATAGGTGCATGTGCGCGCTGACATAACTATTCAGGGGCTCTTTTACTTCTCTATCTACTTGCCCCATACTATACACTTTCCTTATGATACTTTAGCCAGACCGCTAACACAGCAGGAAGCAATGTGAAGTTAATTGTCTGGGGATAGTGGCTGTGTTCCATTCTTACTCCCTTTATCACTGTCTTCCTGTGTTTCCATTTCTCCCATGTCCCTTTTCCTGTGTCTTTCTCCACTTTGTCTACTTCCTTTAGAATCTAAGGCTTCGATGCTGTGGGCTCTCTGTTCTCACTAGGGCCCACCTGTCCGCTACAGCAGAAGCCGGAGGCCTGAGTGGCTAACTTCGTTTTCTAGGGCTTCTCTCATCAAGGGAGGGGACCCCACCCATGCTCAGGTCAGTGGACTGCTCTCAGTCTTGAACAGGATGTATGGAAAAACACGCACTTCTGACCCTGACCAGGTATACCCCCTAGTGGCAATCTGTTCCAAGGGAAGGCCCTTCATCCGGCCATTTCCTTGCCAGTCTTAGTCTCCATCTCCCCGTGTTGATTCCTGAGCTCACTGCAGAGATGGGCCTTGTGGGCCATCTTGTCTCAGAGCCACTCTGGAGGTATCGCCTTCCCTCATCTCTCTTTTGGTTTCTTTGTCACTGCAGAGAAAAGTGGGCTGTGGCCAGGCGAGGCTCGGGTGTTGACCGAGCCGCTCCTCCTGCCCGCAGGGGGCGCTGTGGGGCGGAGCGACGGCCGCGATCCACCCCCGCGGGGGCTGGCGCTGGGCTTGGGGCGAGTGGGGGTTGTGGCCTGGGGTCGGAGAGGAGCGGGTTCCCGCCTCGTCGCCGGGAAGCGTGGGCGTCGCCGGGGCCGAGGCCCAGGCTAGGCGTGTCCGCGCTGGCCATGGCCGGACTCGCTCCGGTAAGGGCCCCGCGCGGACCGGGCTCAGGGCGGGAGCGGGACCGCGGGCTGCGCGTGCGGCGGCGTGGGGACCCCAACAAAGCCGGGTCCGCGCGCGCTGCGCTCGCCTGCGACACCGACGGCAGCGGCTGCCCAGCCTTCTCCCCCGAGCAGAGCGAGCGCCATCGGGGTTTGCGTTTCCGAAGGTTGCAGTGGTGTCCTGCGGGTTCACGATGTCATAATTTAGTCTCCGACTGGCGTTCACTGCGTTCACGTAGAGTGTGTGCGGGTGGGACCTCACGCCAGCAGGGTAGAAAAGGGCAGTAAAATCTGCGTGCTTGGTTATTTCGTGTTTTGTTGAAATTAGGGAGTAGAGGGAATGGTTTTTCTTTATGCTGTCCTAACTGCTCTATTAAGCATTCTTGATTAGTAAATAAGACGGAGATAAAAGTAATTTTAAAGCAGCCCATACTTTCTCACCGAATGTACAGTTGTTCAGGATTACGTATACAACAGATAGGCAGCACTTTTATAAACATGGTTTTGAATAAATGGGAGATGGCCACTCCTGTTGATGGAAAAATAAACAATAAAATATTCTTCCATAAATACTTTCAGTTTCACGATATGACAGATGTTTGTGAGTTTATTAAAAATAGGTAATATAGCACAGTTGCAAAAAAAAAAAAAAACCACCCACAATAGTTCTTCCACGGGGGATATGCTCTCCAACCCCCAGTGGATGCCAAAAATGTAGTGTAGTAGGAGCTGTAATGTCTTAACTGTCTTAACCAAGCACCTCCTGTGCACTATTGCTGCCGAACTCTTGCAGTTTAAACTTAAAAGGCAGGCAAAATCTGGCATGATTTTGGTTGTTGTTGTTGTCATCTTCACAGTTTCACAGGTTGAAGGTTCATTCTTTCTACAGATTTTTAGCGACTTTAGCGTAGAAACTTTTTTAAGGTGGGAAAATGGGAAACTCACTTTTCTCCTGGAGGAAACACTTTGGAGGTGGGCCTGGCAGGACTTGGGGAGGCAGAAGCAAAAGGATTGCTGCAGGGTTCTGGCCAGTCAGACCTTCACTCAGAAAACAAAACAAAGTACAACTTTACAGCAATTTTTTGACATTTTTATCTGAATTAGCAATACCTGCGTTTTCACTTTGGTGGCATTATTAAGAAAAGGAAGGGTGTATGAACACATATTTTGATAAGGAAGAGTACTAGATAATTCTTTGTGTAGGGACTGGGCTGTGTTTTCTTAGCTGATAACCACTAGAGGCCAGTAGCACACCTGAAATTTTACAATCAAAACTGTCTCCAGGCTTTGCCTATGTCCCACAGAGGGCAAATTGTGCTGAATGAGAACCGTTAACCTACTGTTTCTCACAGAAGAAACTGGACAGAAGCAGATATGAAATTTGCATTCGTTTTTTTCTTAATACATTAACCAATTAGGGCAAATTGCTGTTTTTTTTGTTGTTGTTGTTTTGTTTTGTTTTTTGTTTTTGTTTTTGACACAGGGTCTCAGCATAGCCCTGGCTGTCCTGGAACTCACATTGTAGACGAGACTGGCCTCTGCCTCCTGAGTGCTGGAATTAAAGGTGATTATTACTATTCCCAGCACAAAATTATTGTTTTAAAATAAATTGTGTAACACAAGTAACTTGCATTAACTTAAAATATTGGGTTTTGCCAGGTAGTAGTGATAGCACAGGAGGCAGAGGCCGACAAAGCTCTCTGATTTCAGGTCAGCCTGGTCTTCAGAGCGAGTTCCAAAACAACCAAGGCTAGAGAAAACCTGTCTCAAAAAAAATTTTTTTTTAAATAAGACTGAGCAATGGTGGTGCATACCTTTAATCCCAACACTAGGGAGGCAGAGGCAGGCAGTTCTCTGTGAGTTCAAGGCCACCCTGGTCTACAGAGTGAGTTCCAGAACAACCAGGGCTATACAGAAAAACCCTGTTTCAAAAAAAAAAACCAAAATGGAAATAATATATACTTTATTTAATAGCCATAGTAAATAAGCACATGCCAATAACAAATGAAGTTAAACTAGGTTTAAAAAAATCAGCAAGGTGTAGGGTTACAGCCATATAGGCAGAGTATTTCAACTAACAAATATATGATTTACATAAGTTCTAATTATGAACTTCAGCAGCTATTTTTCTAGTTAACCATGATAAACATAAACACTAAACAATTTTGAGCTAGGGATATCACTCAAAGGTAGAGAAGTTGCCTAGCATGTGCAAGGTTCTGGATTCAGTCTTTCTCTCTCTCTCTCTCTCTCTCTCTCTCTCTCTCTCTCTCTCTCTCTCTCTCTCTCTCACACACACACACACACACATACACACACACACTTCACAACTCAGGTTGTTTATAGTCTTTGACTTAGGGATACTCTTCTATGAAAGTAAAAGTGCTGATACCTAAAGAAGCCCATCCGAGCATTGTCTATAATTTGCAGAGGGGAGGCCAAGCATCGAGGCATGTCTTTTAATCCCAGCACTGGAGAGACAGAGGGAGGTAGGTCTCTGTGAGATCTAGACCAGTCCCGGTCTACATCGCACATGAGAGCCTGTCGTAAAATAAATACATAATATTTACAGAGAAGGAAGAAGCAGTGTGTGTATGGCCCGTTAATGGGCTCTGTCTCCTTGTGGAGTATGATGTAATCACGCAGTTTACCCCAATGTGAGTTTACTTTCTTGTATTCATCTGAACAAATGGTCATGACACATTACGTGAATCACACTGATTTGGCTTCATTTTTGTAAAGAGCATACCATCCCATACACAGATATGTAGTCTGGAGATACATATGAGATGGGTGTAGAGGTGAGAGCAGAGCAGAGATAGAGAAAACAAATTGTTTTGCTTATTTAATTATTTTTGTGTGTATGGGTGTTTTGTCTGTATGTGTGTCTGTGCACCATGTATGTGCAGGGTCTGTGGAAAGCTTAACAGGGCATTAGGTTCCCTGGGACTGGAGTTACAGATGGTTGTGAGCTACCATGTGGGAGCTGGGAACTGAACCTGGGCCTTCAGGAAGAGCATCCAGTGCTCTTGATTGCTGAACCATCTCTCCAACCCACAAATCACCCCCTGCCCCCAAATCCTGAGACAGCGTCTCACTCTGTAGGCCTGGCTGCTCCTGGAGCTCACTCTGTAGCCCTGGCTGCTCCTGGAGCTCACTCTGTAGCCCTGGCGGTCCTGGAACTCACTCTGCACACCTAGCTGGCATTAAACTCCCAGAGATCCTCCTGCCTCTGCAGATCACTTCTGTGGAAGTAACTGCTGAGTCAAAAACAGCCGTCTACTTTGTAAGTCTCACATATGCAATGAGAATGAACTGGAATCACTTGTAGCAATCATGACTGTATCTGTATAACGTCTCTCGCTTCAGTTACCGCTGACCTTCGAAGATGTGGCCATTTATTTCTCTGAGCAAGAGTGGCAGCATTTAGAAGCATGGCAGAAGGAACTGTACAAGCATGTCATGAGAACCAATTATGAGACTCTTGTCTCTCTAGGTAAGGAGCTTTCAACTCCTTGGTGAGTTTTGCAGCTGGATCTTGTGAGAGCTCCTCAGTCACTTGATCCTCTTGTGAGGGAGCAAGATTGCTTAGACACTAACTTAGAAAGTCCCTTTATCTCTTTGTTGTTGTTGTCAATAAAAAAGTATACATTACCCATCTTTATTCGGGGTGGACATTGCAGGACAGCATTTAAGACAGCACATAATGTCACTTACAGGTAGCTAAGACATATGTTAAAACGTTTCCCATCACAGTTTACTGAGATGCTTGGTTTTCCACTGAGAAGCACACCTGCTTCATGCCCATAGTACATGTGTGCCTTAACCTAGAAACTGGTCTCCTTGCAGCTTTACAAAGGGGTTAGAGACTGCAAGAAACTAATGGTCTTCCCTGTAGTGTGATTCTGAATGAGTGTACCCTGACGTGTTTAAGGGTAGCAGCCTCTGGTAAGGATGATGGATATTTTTTCCTTCTTTGGTTCCATCATCATTATCCCTCCTCTTCCTGTGTGTGATGCTGGAGATAACATCTAGGTCCTTGCATGTGCTAGGCAAGGGCTGTACCACAGAATTAAACATACACCTCCTTTATAGTTCTTGGTTTTGGGGTTTTTGTTGTTTTATAGTTTTTTGAGACAAGATCTCACTGTATAGTTGAGGCTGGCATGGGACTCACTATATAGATCAACTTGCCTCGGGTGCTGGGATTATAGGTGGGTAGCAGCCGGTTGTGGCGGCTGGAAGGATATACTGAAGAGGCAGAGCAGGAGGATTATAAATTCAAGGTTTGCCTGGGCTACATATTTGTGGGGAATGGTGGTACACACATTTTAATCCCAGAACTTGGGAGCTAGAGGCAAGTGGACTCTGTAAATCTGAGGCCAGCCTGGTTTACATAGTGAATTCCAGGACATGACAGGCTACAAAGAAATGCTAGGGTGGGGGTGGGGGCAAAGCATGAACCATATGCCTGGCTAGTTTTTCTTATCAGTTAAATTTTTTTTTTTTAAATATTTATTTATTTATTAAGTATACAATATTCTGTCTGTGTATATGCCTGCAGGCCAGAAGAGGGCACCAGATCTCATTACAGATGGTTGTGAGCCACCATGTGGTTGCTGGGAATTGAACTCAGGACCTTTGGAAGAGCAGGTAATGCTCTTAACCACTGAGCCATCTTTCCAGCCCCCTCAGTTAAATTTTTAAATGAGTCTGGAGCTGGAGAGATGATTCAGTCAGTCGGTCAGTAGGAAAAGCACCTGCCTTGGCAGCATGAACATCTGAATTTGCATCCTCAGAACCCACATAAAAGACGGGTGCAGCGGCACACGCCTGTTTATAATCGCATTGAGAGGCCAGGTGAAAGGATCCCTAGAAGATTGAAGGCCTCACCTGACCTGCATGGCAACAAGTCTCAGGCCAATGATGGATCCTCTCTCAAAATTTAAAAGGTGGAACGTAACAGGTATTTCTTTGGACTGCCAGCTTCCAAATGACGACGTGGAAACTTTTATTAATTATGAAAGCTTAGCCTTAGCTTAGTCTTGTTCCCAACTAGTTCTTCAATTAACTTACTTGTATTAATCTACATTCTTCTTCATGGCTCATTACCTCTCCTCAGTACCATCTGTCCAACTTCCTTCGAGTTTGGCTGACTAATCTCCCACCTCAGAATTTTTTCCCAGCATTCCTATATCTTCCTGGAAGTCCCACCTATCCTCTCCTGCCAAGTTATTGACCATTCAACTCTTTGTTAAACCAACAGGAGGTACCTTAGGAGAGTGAGGAAGGACAGAGATACATCTTCACACAGTTTACAAAACAATTTTCCCAACAGTAGAAGGTGTTCTGAGAACCAGTACCCAAGATTGTCCCTTGACTTCCAATGCATGCCATGCATCCCCCAACATACTCACATACAAAATCATGCATAAAATTAGCCTGTTCAGAGAAGCATAAAATAGATGAAAGTCTCCTGTTTGATTTTTTTTAAAAATTTATGTTTACAAGTGTATGTCTGTATGCATGTATGTCTGTGCACCACACACACGCCTGGTGCCTAAGGAGGCAAGAAGAGGGTGTTGCAGTCTCTGGAAGTGGAGTTACTGTGAACCATCATGTAGGTTCTGGAAGTTAACTGTTGTCCTCTGGGAGAGCAATCAGTGCTCTTAACCACGGAGACATTGTTCCAGCTCCAAGGCAGGCACTTTAACCATTTCTGTTTTCACTGGGAAAGCACTTTTCTTTGAACTAAATATGGTAACACTCATTTCTTGATGTATTAAGTTTAGTAGTAGCTTGATTAATTAAGTAGCTTGATCAATTAATTTGAAAAATATGTCTTATTTATGCCATCTCTCTTTTACTTTTTTTTAACCTTCCCAGTTTTTGATAGTGTTTTTTATGTTTTTTTAGTTTTTTATGTGTGTCTATTGGACAGTTTTATAATTTAAAATAATATATTTAAATCTCTAGATTGTTTTCTATTAACTTTATTTTGCCAGAATAATTTTAATTTTATTATTTTTGTTCTATGTGTGTAAGTATTTTATCGGCATGTGTATCTGTGTACCCGTGCATATGGTGTACATGGAGGCAGGAAAAAGGCATTAGATCCCCTAGAACTGGAATTACAGATGGTTGTGGATTGCCATGTGAATGCAGTACCTGAACCCCAGTCCTCTGAAAGAGCAGCAAGTGCCCTTAACTTCTGAGCTATCTCTCTAGCCCCTAGATTAATTTTAAAAAGATTTGGAGAGATTAAGTTTAATGCATTGTTAAAATTTCCTTTTTCCTTTTATTGATGATAGATTCTTTTTTCACATACATCCTGATTACAGTTCTCCTTCTACTCCTCCCAGTTCCTCTCTACATCCCCTCCCATCTGGATCAGTGCCCTTTCTGTCTCTCATTAAAAAAGAACAGGCTTCTAAGGAATGATAATAAAATATGCATGGTCTGTTAACTTTATATCACGTGACTGTTTCAGTGTTTAAAGATGAGATAATTCCTTCGACATTCTCTTCTTTATCTCCTGCATACACATGACAGTCATATCTGCTTTCATATTTTAAAGTTTCTGAAACTTATATTCTTTCATCATAGTTAAGTTTTCCAGACTATATCTGTGGATTTTTCCTAAAACATGTAACCCATGACATTATTTTTATTTTATACAAGAACTAGTAGGCCGGGCGGTGGTGGCGCACGCCTTTAATCCCAGCACTCGGGAGGCAGAGGCAGGCGGATCTCTGTGAGTTCGAGGCCAGCCTGGTCTACAAGAGCTAGTTCCAGGACAGGCTCCAAAGCCACAGAGAAACCCTGTCTCGAAAAACCAAACCAAAAAAAAAAAAAGAAAAGAAAAAGAAAGAACTAGTCAAAGCAATTGAACTGATAGAAGAGGAAATATAATCTACGTTGTCAGCCCCGGGCCACTGCCAAACATGCCCCCCCCCTCCATTCCAGTTCCAATGGACTTTTTATCTCCCTCTTCGGTTATTAAAAATCATGTTTCATTTGAATTTGCATCACTATTAGACAATGTCCTGCTATGATTTTGATTTTTAATTGCTTCCTTCTTTACTCATGCTTTTATTTATTCCCTCAGATTATCCATCTTTTTCATTTTACAGTCAGTTATATGAACCTTTATTGCTCTGCCAGCTTGCTTCAAAATAATCTATATATTCAAAGCAGTTCCACTCAAAATTCAAGAATGGCTTCTCATAGTCTGTAAGCTGATCATAAGAAAGGGCCAAGAGCAACCAAGGCAGGGTTTTTTCTCTTTAAGATGGAAGGTGATGCTGTAGATACCAAGCCTGCATTAGAGATGGAAAATGTCTGACAGGACCACATATGTAGCAACTGAGCTGGTAAATCGCCACAGTCATTTTGAAAACCAATCTGGGGACGTGGCAAAGTTGACACACACAGTTACATAGCAGCTCACTTTAATGAATGTCAGCGTCTATGATATTCTTTTTTTTTTTTTTTAATTTTATGTGTTCGTAGGTTATTGTCTCTGGAGCTATAGACAGTTGTGAACTGCTGTTTGGGTCCTGGGATCTGAACCCAGGTCTTCTGGAAGAGCAGATAGATCTCTGTGAGTTTGAGGCCAGCCTGATCTACATAGTGAGACATAATAATTAAAATAATAATAAAGCATTTTCCGTTTGTTTTTAATTAAATATAACATCAGATTTGTGGGGACTATGAACAATGATTTGATTGGTATAACATGTCCAGATAAACTAGGAAGTTCTGGCTGTCAGTGAGTCTATTGGTTGACAATTTGTGTTTTGTTCCAGAAGTAAATTTTGAGAAATTTAGATGATGTGTTTTATAGCAATCAAGCCAAACTACCCTGTCTGACTTCTCTGTACAGACTGTGGACTTCCGAAACCAGAACTCATATCCTGGGTTGAACTTGGAAGAGAGTTCTTTGGCAGTTGGGGAGAAGAACAGAAGGCAGAGAAAGGGATTCGCTCCTCTGTGGATGGTGTGCACTTTCGTCTAGTTATTGAGGAACAGTTATTTGAGAGTGAGTATTAAGAACCTAGTGTCTGCCGGGTGGCGGTGGTACACGCCTTTAATCCCAGCCTTCAGGAGGCAGATTCAAGTGGATTTCTGTGAGTTCGAGGCTAGCCTGGTCTATAAGACCTTATTCCAGAACAGCCAGGGCTGTTAGACAGAGAAACCCTGTCTCAAAACAAAACAAAACAAAACAAACAAAAACCTAGTGTCTAAAATGGAGCTGTATAGTATAACCTCTGCAAGCAGAGGGTAGGAGCTCAAAGGTATCCTAATTGGCATCATGAGTTCAAATCTAGTCTGAACTACATAAGACCCTATCTCAAAAAAGAAAGAGAAAAAAGAAACAAACAAACAAAAAACCATGGTCTTAACCTAAACATATCACATTCCGATATCTTGTTTTTCCCTCTCTGGTGTTCTCTTCCTGTTTGGCTGACCTGAGCTTGACGTTGCAAATATTTTAGAGAAAGGCAGTAAAGCATAATGGTTAGGCCCGTGAACTCCGAAGCCTGAGTCTGATCTCTCCTTCTGTAGACTGTCTTAGTTACTTTTCTGCACTTGTGACAAAACACCATGACCAAGACAACTAATAAAAGAAGGCATTTAATTGGTGGCTGATAGTTGCAGAGGACTAGCATCCGTGACCATCGTGGCAGGGAGCATGGTAGCAAGCAGGCAGGCATGGCAGCAGTAACTGAGAACTCACATCTCATCCACAAGCAGAGGCAGAGACAGTGAATGGCATGGGCTTTTGAAATCTCAAAGCCCACCCCCAGTGACACACCTCCTCCAATAAGGCCACACCTCCTAATCCTTCCAAACTGTTTGACCAACTGAGGACCCCGTACTAAAACATGAGTCTGTGGGGCCATTCTCATTCAAACCACCACAGGGACTTTGGGCAAGTTAGTAGTATTTGAACTCCTGATGTATAAAATGAAGCAAACCCAAGAACCTACAGTACAGTGCTGGAGAGCAATGTGGACAGCCCGACGCAGTCGTTAATGAAGGCTATCCTTGCCAGCAGATGGGAAAGAACAAAGCTGAGAGTGACTTTCTCCATCTCTGTCTCCGAAGCAGTCTTTCAGCTGCGAGCCCCTGCAATATCAAAAGAGAAGTTAATTACTACCAATATACTATGGCACGCTGTAATAATTACTATTCCAAAAATGAAGAATAGAGGACCAAAGCAAGACCCATACCCAGCAGGGAAACACTAAATCCTACAGCTCCATGTCTGTCATCTGGGGCTATGATAGAATTGTTTGGGCTCCGCTAGCCTTGGGCAGCTCCATCTCTCTAGCTCTGCCCCTATAGTACATGTGAACTCTCTCTTGGGCCAGCTCCAGCTTGTTCCGGTGATTTTCTAGAGTTCTGGCATCTCTAACATTCTTGGGTCTACACTACAACCTAGGCTTTACCTTCCTAGCTTCACACAGTGACCTCTCAGAAACTCCATGCAGGAAATCTGACCCTGCCATACATTGCCTGACCTTAGTAGCTGGGCAAGCCTTCATCACCCCTTTATTCTCACATCGTTCATCTGGCAAAACCCAGTACCACATGAACAACACTGTCAAGTTCTATTGCCAACTTGAGATAGAGCCTGTCTCCTCTTGGCCACGTTTACAACAATGCTGACCACATTTCTGTTGGCGTTCTGGTTTACCCGGTTCCCAGTGGAACGGCCTTCTGAGCTCTGCTTATGTCATTCCATGGCTTCATGAAACTCCATTCTCTTCCACATTCCTCCCACAGACAAGGACCAAGGGCCTAAGAACCATGTGGTCAGATTTATCATAGCAATGACCCCAACCCTCAGTGTCAGTTTCTGTATTTGTTACTTTTCTCATTGTTGTGACCAAATTCCATACAAGAAGCAAGTTAATAAATGTTTATTTTGACTCAGGGTTTGTGGGGATATAGTCAAGTCCATGTGAGGGGAAGAATGTTCGGTGGCCGATCACATTGTACCTATACTCAGGAAACAGACAGGTGAATGCTTGTGCTCAGCCCTTTCTCTTTCATTTTATTCAGTCTGGGACCCCACCCCGTGAAATTGTGCTATCTATACTCAGGGTGAGCCTTCCTTCCTTAAATCTCTCAGAAATCACCCTTATAGATATATCCAGATAGGTAACATACATCTGTGGTATTGTTGCGGCTGTTAGGATCTTATTGCTGTCGCATCGTGACACTGTGATTCTAAGACGCTTGATGTTCCTGCAGTAGCAGTGCTGCTCAGTGGTTATGGAAGATCCAGGGTGACAGGCACCATACTGACTCATCACAACCCTCTTTATCACTTTTATTTACCTATTTTATGTATATGAATGTTTTGTCTGCATCAGGACAAATAGTTGTGAGTCCCCATGTGGGTGCTGGGAATTGAACTCAGGACCTCTAGAAAAGCAGCCAGTGTGCCATCTTTCCAGCCCTTTTGATTTATTTATTTATGTATTTTATGTATATGTGTTTTCTTGTTTTTATTTTATTAGGCCAGGCATGGTGGTGCATGCCTTTAATTCTAGCACTTGAGAAGCAAAGCCAGGCAGATCTCTCTGAATTTGAATCCAGCCTGTACTACATAGCAAGTTCCAGGCAAGCCTGGGTTATAGAGACCCTGTTTCAAAAAAATTAATATTTTATTATTTTGTGTATGGTGTGTACACCTGTGTAAGCTTCTGTGCATGCAGTACCTACAGAGGCCAGAAGATGGAGCTGAACCTAGGAGGCCAGAAGATGGAGTTGAACCTACAGAGGCCAGAAGATGGAGCTGAACCTAGGAGGCCAGAAGATGGAGTTGAACCTAGGAGGCCAGAAGATGGAGTTGAACTCCCTAGAGTTGGAACCATCATGTAGATGTTGAAAAGAGAACTTGGGTCCTCTACAAGAGCAGTCAGTACTCTTAAACCACCTATCTGTCTCTTCTGCCACATTTCTCTGTTTTTATCAGAGTAAAGAACCCCAAACCAGCAGCCGTTAGCTTGACAAGGTCTGCAGAGTGGGCCGATGGGAGTCATAGGTAGGACGCAGTCAGTTTGCAGCTCCCAGATCCTACCTCTGAGACTTCTGCTTTCGTCCTTCACTTTCATCATAGCATGACCTGCTCAGTTTAGTGTCTGCGGCTGGACTCATTTTGGTCATGAAGTAGAACCACATATAATGTTTTATACTCTAGTCGGGGCAGGATGTCCCAACCGCTGTAGAAGAGTCAACTCTTTTATAGATCGCTTTACTGGTGAAAGACAAAAGATTTACAGAATTTTTGTTTTCATTTCCAGGTAGCCAGCAAGCTGTGAAGTCAAGAGAAATCACATGCCATTTCCAGTTAAATCCTCTTGAGAGTCAGCCTTCCTTTGGGCTTGCTTTAGGAGAAAAAGATGTTTCCTTCGGGCATAACCAAGGCATCAGCCTTGCAAATGCACAAACCCACAGCCTTGGGGCTCTAGTTTCAATAGTGCACTGTTCCAACGAGGCCGCCCAAAGAAAAGGATTCTTGAGTCACAGAACTCTGAATCCCCCTGACTTGCAAAGAGTCCCCTCTTGGCAGAGCACTCAACACTCTTGTCCTGTCTGTGGGGAAAACTCTTGGGAGAAGAATCACTTAGTGACGCTCCAGAAGGGTCACCCCAAGACCCCACCATGCAGGGTCTGGAAGGAGTTCAGCAGGCAGACTGATGCACAGCCGCTGTGCAGCTTCTCATGTCCTAAATGTGGGAAGAGCTTCTGCCTGAAGCAATATTTAGTGAGACATCTAGATGCCCACACAAGAAAGAGACCACCTCAGTGCCCTACAAGCAAAATGTGCTTCCATCATGAGCGTAATCTTTTCAGCCATCATCTCAAGCACAGTTCTCCCCAGCACCCCAAATATGACAAAAGCTTCCCAATGGATAGCAATGTCCACCAATGCCAGCAGAGCCAAGAGAGGCCAGCCTCCTGGAGGGAAAACACCATTGTTCCCTCAAGACAGAAGCCAGGTCCCAGCCTGGACTATGAGGGCTGCTGCCACAAGGATAACAAGCTGAAGGTCCTGCAGTGTGGCTGCAGCCTGGGTGAGGCCAAACCCTGCTCACGTACAGAATGTGGTGGTTGCTTCCTCTCACAGTCTAAGCAGGCTGGCCTCTGCAGGGCACACACGGAAGAAAATTCCTTTCAGTGTTCAGAGAGCAGTGAGTGCCTCTGCCTGAGAGACCTGCAGAATGTCCATTGGGGTGTGCATAGTGGGGAAAGACCATCCTCCTGTAGAAACTGTGGTCAGGGCTTCACCAAACATTGCAAACTCACAGAACATACCCAGGACCTCAGTGGGGAGAGATCTTTCTGGTGTGCCCAAGGCGGAAAAAGCTTCAGCCTAAAGGGGCAGTTGCTGAAGCAGCAGCGGCTTCACCCAGAGGAAGAGCCTGTTCAGTGCACAGTGTGTGAGTTATGCTTCTGTCTGAAGAGCAGGTTGAGAGCCCACCAACTGCAACATGGTGGAGAAAGGCCATTCTCCTGCAGCGAGTGTGGCCAAGCCTTTGCCCATCAGTGCAAGCTCCGTGAGCATCTCAGAGTGCACAGCGGAGAGAGGCCCTTTCAGTGTCCCGAGTGCCACAAGAGCTTCCGCCTGAAGGGCATGCTGAAGGCCCACCAGCGCACCCACAGCAAGGAGAGGCCATTCTCTTGTGGGGAGTGTGGCAAGGGCTTTACCAGACAGTCTAAGCTCACAGAACATTTCCGTGTCCACAGTGGAGAGAGGCCCTTCCAGTGTCTAGAGTGTGACAGGAGCTTTCGCCTAAAGGGGCAGCTGCTTAGCCATCAACGTCTACACACAGGAGAGAGACCCTTCCAGTGCCCGGAGTGTGGCAAGAGCTATCGTGTGAAGGCTGACATGAAGGCACACCAGCTGCTGCACAGCGGGCAGATGCCATTCTCCTGCCAGTGTGGGAAGGGCTTTGCCAAACAGTCTAAACTCGTGGAGCACATGAGGACACACACAGGAGAGAAGCCTTTTCGGTGTCCCAAGTGTGACAAGAGTTTCCGACTGAAAGCTCAGCTGCTCAGCCACCAGGGCCTGCATACAGGCAAGAGACCTTTCCACTGCCCGGAATGTGGTAAAAACTTCCGGGAAAAGGGTCACATGCTCAGGCACCAGCGCATCCACAGGCCTGAGAGGCCCTTTGCCTGCGAAGACTGTGGGAAAGGTTTCATTTATAAATCCAAACTGGCGGAGCACATTAGAGTACACACAAAATCCTGTCAGGTTCCACGTGAGCCTGTCATGAAGAAAAGGCTTGGCCAACTGTTTGCAATGATAGAGGCTGACTGGAGTTGAGGCAGGTGGGGCATCGACGCTATGAGCACAGCTTCATTGCCAGGGTGAAGAATGGTGGCTGAGCTCACTGCAAAGCAAGTTTTAGGAAGAGGGCTCTACGTTGATCAAAAAATATAATACAAATAAAAATGGGAAACTATGAAGAATTTTCTCTTTTGAAATCCCATCAATTCTATTTTCTCTCCCTTGGTAAGAAGAGGTATTTGTTCTTCCTACCACTTTACGCGCATTTCGCCCAGATGCAGTTAGTTCAAAAGTCCCATCTTAAACCAGAAGGATATTCCTCCAGTACTACTGTCAAAGCTGAAAAGGGGAAGTCTGTTTAATAGCAAATCTACTCTTTTGGTCTTTTCAGAGTATTTCTAAGTGGTTAATTCAGCAGATTTTATTTCTGTCATGATACGCTTTTGGATTTGCGTTTGATTCATTTTATTTTGAAACCAACAGCAGTGAGATGAATTCTCTGAATTTCCTGTGACTGCTGGAGTTTCTCAGCAGGGCCCTTGGTGATTAATGCGTAGCATACCCTAAGAAAATACTGGTAATCTGAGCTGAAGAAACAAAAACAAAAAAACAAACAAAAAAACCCAAAGGTATTGAGAGATTTGGATCCCGATCAAGGATTGAGTCAGTGGATAGAGATTTGGAAGTTCCAGAGTGGAGATGCTATTTGGAGCAGAAGTGAGAGTCTCATAATGAATGAATATTTAAGTAACTGACTAAAGTATACACAGAACACAAAATGGAGGTATCACAATATGTGAATGATTTGTATTCTAAAATCTTTTAAAACTACAGAGATCGGAAAGGGATTTTTTTTTATTTCAAACTCTAATGCTACAGGGAAGGGAAAAAAGTCCCAGTAAAGTTTCCCCCACAGCCTCAGGCCCACTATGTTGAGGTTTCCCCCTCCTACCTGCTGGCCTCAACTCACATATATCTGCCTCTGTCCCCCGAGTTCTGTGATTAAAGGCATGGACTACCACACACAACTCACTGGACTTTCTAGAGGACTCATTCCAGGGCAGGGATTTCTTGCACTGCACATTAATTGAAAATCTAGAAATCCATGTGGTGTTCTGTGGATAGGAAATACCTCAGACCAAACCTAATCCCACTACCTAACCAGTTAATTACAGAAGGGAGAGAAGAGGAGGTTGTTTTTTCAAATATAGAAGAACAGCACAAGGAGAAAAAAAAGTGGACAAAACCAAGTGTTCAGTGTAAAAATCGCAGGCGTGGTTACCAGGATTACCAGCAGCTTCCCGGAGGAAATCAAAAGATCGATGGGGAAACTTTGAGATAAGGACGGCAGAACGGTGGTTAATGAATTGTGATTTGGGAGACAAGGAGATGTTTTAGGGACAAAATGGAAACTTTTATCAGCTTGAATGCAATTCCACGTCTCACTCTTTATCAAGATGTACTGCTGGATTTTTTTTAACTTCTTTATTTACTCTTTGGGCTTTTTTGTCTCTTTCAGGCTCTTTTTGTGGGTCTGCCACCCAGCTCCCAAATAAATCCCACAAGAAGGCTTATTATTACTTATACTCCTGGTCTTTGCTTGGCTTGTTTCTAGCCAGCTTTTTAAAAAATTATTCCTGTCTACCTTTTGCCTCTGGGTATTTTTCCTTTTCTTACTTCTGTAATCTTTCCTTCTTACACCCTGTCTTGCTGTGTAGCTAGCTGGGCCTCTGGTATCCTCCTTTCCTTGTTCTAACTTGCTCCTCCCTCCTCCTAGAGTTCTCTCCCTATTTATTCCCACTGCCTGTCAGCCCTGCCTATCCTTTTTCCTGCCTCGCTATTGGCCGCTCAGCTTTTTATTAGACCATCAGGTGTTTTAGACAGACAAAGAATCACAGCTTCAGAGTTAAACAAATGCAGCATAAACAAAAGCAACACATCTTTACATCATTAAACAAATGCCCCATAGCATAAACAAATATAGCACACCTTAAAATAACTTTCCACAACAAAGACAGGTTTTTGTTATTGTTTGTTTTTTAAATTATTTTATATGTATGGCCATTTTCCTTGCATGTTTGTCTGGGTACCATGTGCGTGCATGGTGCCCACAGAGGCCAGAAGGAGCTGTGTAGTATGCTCTGGATCTGGAGTTACAGACTGTTGTGAACTGTCCTGTGGATTCAAGCCCTGCTCCTCTACAAGAACAGCAAGTATTCTATTTTTCCAGGCACCTTTATTGGCTTAATATTTACTTATTCTTCTGTATATATTTTCATCTGAGGGCCAGTGCATGTGCCATGGTGCTTGTGTAGAGTTTAGAGGGCAACCTTGGGTGTTTTGCCTTGTTTAGGAAGGACCTCTTTTTGTTTGTCTCTGTGCTATGTACTCCAAGTGAGTAGGCTCTTGAGCTTTAGGGAGATTGACCTTTCTCTGCCTTGAACCTCACAATGGAAATGCTGGAATTACAGACATGTGCCAAGGTGTCCAGCATTTTTTAAAATTATTTTTAAATTGAATTTATTTTTAATTTTAAATTATTTTTATTTTTATTTTATTCATTTTAAAATTATTTTTAAATTTAATTTTGATTTTTTTGTTTTTTTTAATTGCAAGTTGTGTAGCTTTTTTCTGATTTATTCTTTTTTCATTTATTTACTTGTGTTTTTTTGTTTATTTATTTATTTATTTATTTAGTACACAATATTCTGTCTGTGTGTATGCCTGCAGGCCAGAAGAGGGCACCAGACCTCATTACAGATGGTTGTGAGCCACCATGTGGTTTCTGGGAATTGAATTCAGGACCTATGGAATGCTCTTAACCACTGAGCCATCTCTCCAGCCCCCTTTATTTTTATTTTTAAATTATTTTATTTTATTTATTTTTAAATTATTTTAAAATTTATTTTTAAATTATTTAATTATGCGTATGTATCCATATACATATTTAACTAAGTGCTTGTGCACTGAGAGGCCAGACTCATGGAGAGTTCCAGGTGGTGAACCACCTGGTTTGAGTGCTGGACTGGAATTCAGCTCCTGGTACATACTCTTAACCACACCACTGGGTCATCTCTCCAGCGCTGTGTGCAGTTTTTGCTTGAGTTTGGGATCCAAACTGAGGTCATCAGACTTGAGCACTTTTATCTGCTGAACCATCTCCCCAATCCAGGAGTCTGACCTTTAAAATGCATCCTCAAATAGCATAAACTATTACAAAATATATACTATATCGTACACTGAAAACTACTTGGCACACAGGTTTTTAGTAGATATTAAATGAGGAAATAAGTATAGAGTCTAAATCCAGTGTCATGCGATCTGACTCCAGAGCAGACTTGGAGCAATGCCAAAATCTTAGACTACTCTAGCATGTAATAACAGTGAAATTTAAGTAGTTTAATCTTCTTAAAGGCTGAGATTATGGCTCAATGGTAGTACACACACATGAGGACTTGGATTGGTCCCCAGCACCATTAAAAACAAAACTTAAGGTTTAATTCAACTGATGAGATTTTAAAAATCAGTGGCCTGTACCCTAGGCATAAAAAGGAAATGACTGAGCCAATTCTTCATTTTTACAAATTTAGAAATAGCTTATCAAGAGCAACCCTCTGCAGAAAAAAAAATCAGATATGTCAACCCTGTGTGATAAGTAGCTGGACATACCTAATTGTGAACCTTGCCCTATGACATCAAAGGCAGTCAGTACTCAGCTTAGGGAAACACAGTTAAAATAGCATCTACTGAAATATTATTTTCTGAGTATGAAGAAAAAGTATATAGTAGGTATAGACAGCTTCTAAGCAGCTAGTTCTGAGGGTAGGTCCCAGAGTGTATTTTAGTCTGTAATTACAATTCTAAGTGGGAATGTCAAGAAAAAGCTAGCTTCCATTAAGTGATAGTATGTTACAAGTGTAGAAATTAAAAAAAAAAAAAAGCAGGGACAGGCCTCGTGGCCCACCCTTTAATCCCAACCCTGGGAAGGCAGAGGTTAGCTAATTTCTCTGAGTTCTAGTTTCTTCCTGGTCTAAATAGCAAATTCAAAGCCAGCCATGGCTATGTTGTGAGAGCTTGTCAAAAACCAAAACCAAAACAGAAAACAACAAAAACCTGGGGCGGAAGAGATGGCCCAATGGTTAGACCACTTACTGCTCTTGCAAATGATCTGAGTTCAGTTTCTAACACCCACGTTAGATGGTTCACAGTACCTAACTCCAGCCGTAGGGGAATGATCCAATGCACTCTTCTGACCTGTGCAGGCACCTGCGCTCATGCACACACCCAACACCTACATAACACATCATTTAAAAATAAAAGTGAGGGGCTGGAGCGATGGCTCAGCTGTTCTTCCAGAAGACCTCAGTTTGATTTGCAGCACCCTTATGATGGCTCATAACCATTTGTAACTACAGTTATGGGAGTTCTAAAACCTTCTGCAGGCCTCCTCCGGCACCAGGCATGTAAGTAGAACATAGACATACATGCAATATATACATACACATGAAATAAAAGTGAGGGGCTGGAGAGATGATTCAAATTCAGCGCATAGCACCCATACTTTTACCTCAGGAAATCCGATGACCTTTCTGACATTGACAGACACCAGGAATGCACATCCACATGGTGCACATGCAGGCAAAACACACTTATGCATAAAGTAAATCTAAAAGTAAAAAAATGAAATCTTAAAAAATGAAGATTAGATTTGTTTTGTGTTGGGTTGTATGTATATCTGTTTTTTTATTTTGTTTTGAGACAAGGTATTACTTAATCTTGCCCAGTTTGGTCTTGAATTCCTGGGCTAAATCAATTTCTTCAGGCTTCATTTATTTCTCCTTCTTTTTTTTTTTTTTTTTTCGAGACAGGAGACAGGGTTTTTGCTGTAGCTTTGGAGCCTGTCCTGGAACTAGCTCTTGTAGACCAGGGTGGCGTCAAACTCACAGAGATCCGCCTGCCTCTGCCTCCTGAGTGCTGGGATTATGGGATTAAAGGCGTGCACCACCACTGCCCAGCTTCATTTATTTCTCTTTCTACTGAAAAGAAATACATCAGAATTAAAAAAAAAAAAAAGACAAAACTGGAGCCATCATTGAGTTCTTTAGAAATACAAGAAACTGTTGTCATCTCGTGTTATCACAGGTCAGATCTATTAATCCACAGGTGTTAACACTAATATCAGCACAGGCTTTCTTTTCTTTCCTGGTATGCAAACCTAGTTTCCTGTCCAGAACAGTCACTGTTATCGCTAGATCTAACCCACTAGGTTGGTTATTTAATTCTTTAAAAAGAAATCCTAGACTGCTCCCTCCCTCCCTCCCTTCCTCCCTCCCTCCCTCTCCCTCTCCCTCTCCCTCTCTCTCTCTCTCTCTCTCTCTCTTTTTGAGAAAAGATCTCACTAGAAATCATGAGTCTCTGCCTCCACAGGCGTGGGTCACCACATCCAGCTCTGTACTCCTTCCCTCCAAACCTAACATCCAGAAAAGAAATTCAAGCTTTTATATGCCCAAACAGAAGAGCCAAGAAGCCCAAGAACATGGGAGCAGAGGCAGAATCCCCAATCTCTCTCTCTTTTTTATTTTTCAAAAGAGTAGCTCTGTCCACTTCAGCTTCCAGTCTTCCCGGACAAGGGCGGGCGGGACCCTAGAAAGTCCGAGCCTCACCACTCCTCTGTGTTACACGTGTTCTTCCTGCCTAGCTCGGCCAAAGGGTGCGGGCCTTCAGCCAATCCCTCCCCTAGGAGTGCCCAGGCCCCGCCCCGTGGGCAGGGCTAGCCGCCTTTGTTCTCCCCCCCCCCTCCCCCCAGCACTCTTTCTAGGCCTGTGCGCTCCGGGCAAACCGAGTGGCAGCCGGTGATTGGTGGTCGCGGCGCAGCCAATCAGAAGGGGGCACCTCATGCTAGGGCTCCGAGTTTTAAACGCCGAGCAGCCGGCGCGCCGACGCACAGGCTTAGGCGACTGGGAGGTGTCGGCGTGGGCGGGGCGCCTCGGCTCTCGTCCCGATTCGAGCGGGGATTGGCCCGCCTGTGGCTTCCTCGCCCCTAGCCAATCGCCGGGCTGGACTTCCTGGAGGTTTCGCTGCGCTCCGGCGTCTCTCGGGAGGTCGGTAAGAGCTTGGCGGTGGCCGGTGCCTGCAGGCCTCGCTCCGCACCCCACCATGAAGCTCCGGAAAGCCTGGCTGGTGGTCCTGCTCTTGGCGTTGACACAGCTGCTGGCTGCGGCGAGCGCTGAAGACGCGCACGAAGGTGAGCGGGTGGGCGGGCCGGAGCTGTCTGGGAGCACGTAGCGTGGGTTGCAAACCTTGCAGGGGCCTGACAGGGTGCCTCACTTACACACACCCCTGAGAAATTAGTGGCTCGGGCGCAGCGAACTTGCTGGAGTTTCAGTGCGGTACTCAGTCAAGGATCTTGGGCCTCATGAATTCCTACTCGAGACTCAGACGTGGAGGGATGTGCAGAGTGCCTGATTTGCAACTGGCCTCTTCACCATCACTGCTGAGATTTTCCCCTCTGCCCTGGTGAGTAAAAATTCCTAGAGAGTAATTTCCGTGGAGGGAAGGTCAGACGTTGTTTCCAAAACCGGTTTTAGGAACAGAACGGAGGCGGGGAAGCCGCTAGTAGGACCTGTAAGAAGCAGTCGCGGACATCGGGCACCTACTTCAAAAAGTGGGATTTGGAAGTAACGCAGGCTTTGTTTTCGTCTTTCATGGAAACGGGAGCTACCATTCCGTCTTCATTTTATTCAGCGCCTATTTGCCGGTAGTTGCACTGGGTTTTGAGAGTCGAGTCTGACAGATGATACATGTACTCTAGTAGGAACAGTGTATGTAACTCATAGACGTTATGCCCCCACCTTTTCTTCGAAATCATCTAGCCGAAAACACGAGGACTTTGAAATTAGGAAGTACTAGTTAAAATCGCTGTTCCTGGAGAACAGATTTGATCTACACCTTTCCCTTACCCTTCTAACCACTAGCTTGTTACTTGTTGGGTTTATTCTAGTATAAACAAACCCCATTTTCTGAGATTTGTGGGGGGGGGGTGAATGTGAACTTTATACTCTTAGGTTGAGTAAGATCCGTGTAGATCATTGATTCATGAGTTTTGCTCAGGCAAAGAGTAGAAGTGGAAAGACTGCTTTGGGGGAAGCCAAATATCTGACCTGCCAACAAGTATATCTTGGTAGTTTATCCAGATCAGCCGAGTGCTCCTTTCTTATAGAGACCCAAAATATGGCCTAACGGGAAGAGGGCAGACTGCAGTTTAAACAAATTTTTCGCTTTTCATGGTAGAATAGACTTGGGTGGGGGAGTGCAAATGAAAGTTTGAGGATTAGTGTGATTTGGTGGATAACTTTAGAAAATAACTGAAAAAAAAACCACTTGGTTTTTGAGACAGTGGTCTGTTTTAGGGTGATTTTTGTTTGTTTGCAACAGGGTCTCATAGTTTGGAGCTCAAGACTGACCTTGAGCTTAGGAGATCTGTCTGCTTCTGCCTCCAAGTGCTGGGGTTAAAATGCCATATATTGTTAAATCTTGAGAGGCCTGGGTGGGTAGATTTCAAAGGCTGTTTAGACTAGCCAGTGTTATATCTTTTGGGTCACCAGTGCAGTCTTTGGGAAACAGTTTGCTCTGGGTGAACCCAGGAATCCCTGGGGTGTCTGCACCAAGGACAGTCCTCCTGGGCTAGGTCCTTAGGTTTGGTAGGGCTGGCGATGTGGTTCAGTAATATATCACTTACCTAACGTGTACAAGGCCTTGGATTCCATCCCCAGCACTGCAAAGGGAGAGAGAGCGTTCAGTCTCACTCACTGGAGCTTGGTTCATACTCAGTATCCTCTGTAGTGATTGATTACCAGTTACCTTTCTTGTCCTTGTTCACTGTTTACCGTTTGATGTTGGCCTAAAGATTGTTTGTCCAGCTGATAGTAGCTCCCCCTTGGCAAGGTGGGGTTGTGTGGACCACTGAAGAAGTGGGGGCATCCTTACAGTAAGTAACTGCAGGGCCTGGCCTGGTCAGGGGTGCAGTGTTACCAGCAGTTTGTCCCGCTGTGGTAGGCAGGAGCTACAGTTCTGATTCCCTACCTTCGAGGAGTGGCCAGCCGTACCCTGATGGCCAAGTAATGTGAAGGGGGATGTGGGGTTTGCTTCATGCCAAAAAAGACTGCATCCTTTCAGAAGGCGCTGGGAAGTTTTGGATATATCATCTAGGGTAGAATGTCAGACTTTAAAAGGGAAATCCAATCTGGGGGTGTGGCTGAATTCATAGACTGCTTGAGTTGAGAGTGTCCTACATGAATAGTACCACTTAAACTAACCGTGGTGGCATATGCTTGTAATCTCAGCATCCCAGAGCTGGAGACAGAAATCAGTTCAAGGCCATCTTCTGTTGCAGATGAAGTTCAAAGAGAGCCTGGGATACATGAGATTCTCTAAGGGGGGAAAAATGTGAAGCCTAGTGAGAAGTAATCTATACAGTAAGGTGTGGGATGGTTAGCTTGTAGGAATGTGTTGGTTTCTGGTAGACAGGGTTTTAAAAACTATTGGCTGAAGATGTGATTGAGTGGTATGGCACCAACTTCAAATATGCAAGGCCCCGAGTTTGATCTCTATCACGGCAAAACAACAAAAGGACTAATGGAGCTAGCTCTCTTCTCAAATTGCAGAGTAATCAACCTTTCAGTCTTCTGAATTGGAGCAGGATTGGAAACATGGGGTGCTTTTGAACACTAAACTGTCCAACTCTCAAAATCATTTATTTATTTATTTGCTTGCTTGCTGCCCCACCCCAGACTGAGTTTCTCTGTGTCACAGTTCTGGATGTTCTGGACCTCGCTTTTTAGAGCAGGCTGGCCTCAGACTCACGGAGATCCACCTGCCTTTTCCTCCCAAGTGTTAGGATTAAAGGTGTGCACCACCACTACCTGGCTATTCATCTTTTAAATTTTATGTGTTTGGGTGCTTTGCCTAGCTGTGTCTCTGTGCACCATGTGTGTATAGTGCCTGCAGAGACCAGAAGAGGGAGCTGGATCCCTGGAACTGGACTTAAAGACAGGTGTGAGCCGCCATGTAGTTGCTGGGAATTGAATCCTTAGGCATTCCAGAAGAGTACCCAGTGCTTCTAACCACCAGACCTCTGGCATGTTTAATAAGGAGATGAGAGGCCGGGCGGTGGTGGCGCACGCCTTTAATCCCAGCACTCGGGAGGCAGAGGCAGGCGGATCTCTGAGTTCGAGGCCAGCCTGGTCTACAAGAGCTAGCTCCAGGACAGGCTCTAGAAACTACAGGGAAACCCTGTCTCGAAAAACAAAACAAAAAAAAATAAATAAATAAAAAAATAAGGAGATGAGAACCCACTTTGTGCTGAGCATAGGCAAAAGTCCCTTGGAGTTAAGGCAGCTTGGGCCACATAGAAAGTCTGTCTCAGAAAAAGAAGGCTTCGTACTACCTTTTCTTCTTCTCTTTTCTTTCTTCTTTTTTTAATCCACTCTGAGGGCTGGAGCAACGGCTCAGCGATCAAGAGTGTGTTCTGCTCCTCCAAAGGACCTGGGTTTGATTCCCCTCAGCCAACGTTAAGTAGCTCACAAACACTAGTAACTCCAGCTACAGGACAGAGCCTCTGGTTACCTGCACTCATATGCACATACGCAATTTTAAAATTTTAATTTCAAAATTAAATCTTTAAAAATAAAAATAAGTGCTAGGTCCTACTTTTAGAAAATTAATCTGAGGTAACAAGCATGCAGATATGTTTTAAGTATTTTTTTTTCTTTTCTTAATTCTGGTTTTTTTTTTCTTCTTTTTAACATATTTATTTATTTTGGCTTTTTGAGACAGGGTTTTTCTATGTAACTCCTGGAACTCTCTCTGTAGGCCAGACTGACCTCACACTCGGAGATCAGCCTGCCTCTGCCTGCTAAGTACTGGGGTTAGAGGCGTGTGCCGCTGCCGCCACAGATACCTTTACCCTGGCTGGGTATTTTCACTGTGCACATAAGTCTTCCTGTAACTGGTGGTAGACTGTCACGATCCCCTTCCTCTCCTAGCTTGAACAGTGGACTAAATTCCCTAAGGCTTTCTCTCTAGTCCTAGACTAGAACAAGCAGCCTGCAGCCAGAATGAATATGCTTAACCACAGCCCCACTTCACTTCTCCAGCCTCCTGAATGCACAGCTGAGGTGCCCACCAGGCATCCTGTTGAAGCAGAGAAGCTGCAAATGCATCCTTGATCCCAGCAGATCATTTAGGGAGTGGGAAGTATTCAGTTTGCCACTGTGACTAGTGGGCCATTTGTAGCTTATGTGAAGTCCTAGCATTGGCCAGTAAGTGCTTTCCCTCTTAGGTTCTAGTAGGCAGAGCTCTCAAAGTATCAGCAACACTGAGCTTGGTGGACTTAGTGGTAAATATCGAGGGTCCCAAAGGATTGGTCGCTGTGATTCAGGAACACCAGTACATATGGTATGGATTGTATTCACAGTTGGAAGTGTATTCAGCATGATGTGAGTGTAAGGAAATGAGCTCAGATCACCAGCCCTTCTGGAACAGCAGGGCTTAGTTACTGCTTGGCTTTCATTAATATCAGTGAGGTGTGATTTATGGCTTAATCCTAATTCTTTCAGACAAACATTTTGGTAGACCAGGCACTATTTTCTGACTACCGTAGAGCAGAGGATTGTTGTATTTTATTTGGCATGTATTAATGTGGGAGGGTCTTCTGTTTTAATAAAGAAACTGCCTTGGCCAGCCCTTAGGTGGGTGGAGTAGACAGAACAGGAAGAAGGAAGTGAGGTAGATGGCTCAGTCAGATGCCACGCCTCTCCTAAGTGAGAGAGACTGCCGTGCCTCTCCTCAGGAAGAGAGATGCGATGAAGCCAGCCACCAGGTCAGACATGCTGAATCTTTCTGGGTAAGACACCGCTCGTGGTGTTACATAGATTATTAGATATGGGTTAGTCAAGATGTGAGTAAGAGGCAGAAACTAATGAGCCAGGCAGTGTTTAAAAGAATACAGTTTGTGTGATGTTATTTCGGGGTATAAGCTAGCCGGGTGGCGGGAAGCCCGCCCACAGCCCATCACTACAATGTATGTGCTTCCCCTTTCCCCAGCCCTTAGCATTCTGGAAACAAAACTTATTGAGGGAGTTGTCTAAAAAACATGTACCGTGCAGCCATGCAGTAAACAGTTACTTTTGTGCTGTCAAACGTCAGACTCAGTTGGGGACCCATATCCTCTGCTCTGCTCTTCCTGCATACCTGAGAGCCCCTGAGAGCCTGTCCCCCTTGATTCTTCCCTGTCTTTAATACCTGGTTTGATAGTGCCCAGAAGGAGGACGCAATGGGCAGGAGACACATAAGCCAGCTTGGTTTCCACTCTGAAAATAGGTGTTTTACAGCTCCTTCTCTTACCTCTGACCAAGGAAGAATGCAGGCCTAAATGGCAGGAAAGGGCATGTGGAGTTGGGGGACAAGTGAGTAAAATGTGACTAATAGAGACGAAATGGAGGGAGAGTTTGTAATTATTTTATAGGTTGGTAAATTTATTGATAGTGATCAAAGCTGACCCCATAACCCCAGAGCTTCAGAGCTGTGGAAGGGGTAGTGTGATGGGTGTGTGGGTGTGACACAGGGTCTTCTTGTACCCACTATTACAGAGCCAACATTGGACTACTTAATACACTCCAAAAGTCTCAGGGGTCCCAATCCTAGGATCAGGTCTCAGGCCGTGAGTGCACGCACGGTCCCAAACAATAACTAGCGATGTTTTTGACTGAACTTCTGAAAAAATAATTGGCCCTTTGATGCATTCCGCTTCAGGGTGAAAGGAATCGTGCTTGCTGCACGTAGATCTGTTTACTGCCATTACAGTCAGCGTGGAAACTAGTTAATAGGAACCGGTGTTCCATGCTTTCTTGTATCTGCAGTTTGGAAAGAACAGCAACTTAAAAGTTAACAGCACAGCCTGGTGGTGGTGGTGACGCGCGCCTTTCATCCCAGCTCTTGGGAGGCAGAGGCAGGTGGATCTTGGAGTTTGAGGTCATCCTGGTCTACAGGAACAAGCCCCTTTGGGTGTCTATTTAATGGACATTGCTTCCATAGTCTATAAAGTTGTCATTGTCTCAATGTCTCTTCTTCTCTATTACTCAGAGCTGGTTTTCTAAGAAAAACATGATATGTCTGTCTTTCTCTTTGGCTTTCTCTTGAAAGATCAGACTTGCGGGCTGTTTTTGAAGAATACGAGGTAAAATGACACAGCTTTTTCAGAAGTAGAACTTAGGTACATACCATAGAGTGAATCCTGGGTGTCTGCATGTTGACGGGAACAGGCAGGTAAATGTCACTGGGGAAAGTTTATTGCGGTCCTGGAAATGAGCGGTACAGTAGACGTTGAGCCCATGGCATGCCGATCCTACATCTGTGTCCTGGGGCACCCTGCATGGAACCTGTGGTAGCTGTAAGTAGGCAGGTGTGGAACAGAATTTCTTGAGTAAGGATATGCAGCCCCTATGACTTGTTTGGAGAGTTGGAGCTTCTGGCATGAGTTTCCTAACTAGCATGGGTCTTCTCTGGTCAGATGCTTCAGATACAGAAAATGCCATTGAGGATGAAGAGGAGGAGGAAGATGAAGAGGAGGAAGATGACTTGGAAGTCAAGGAAGAAAATGGTGTTTTGGTCTTAAATGATGCAAACTTTGATAACTTTGTGGCTGACAGAGACACAGTGCTCCTGGAGTTCTACGCGCCATGGTAAGCGCCAGCTCTGCCCCTGCACTGCCTCCCTCACCTGGGCCGGCTGCAAGAGCCCGGCTCTTGCCTTTTCTCTAATACTTTATTATTATGTTTCTGTTTGTTTTTGAGACAATTTTATTTTGGATGTGTGCCAGGCGTGCTTGTAGATGGAAGGACAGCTTGCAGGAGTCATTCCCCTCCAGTGTGGTCAGGGGATAGAGCTCGGATCATAGTGGTGGCAGGTGACCACCTGCTGTGCCGCCCACAGCTCCACAGGGAGTAGCCCCTACCAGCCCACACCACAGAGTGCTGGTCTCAGTTTCTAAACAGGCTGGCAAAGGCAGCCCCAGATGCAAGCTGTTGACCATGGGGTTATTTTATTGTTTTTATTTTTGTTCTTTTGTACAGAACTTTGGGAAAACAAATACAGATTCTTTTCCTGTTTTACCTAATGTTTTAGACTGTGGAAACTCATCTTCCTCCCTCTCTGCTGTGCTGCTGTGCATCTCAGAGCCCTGCTGTTCTCTTCCTCCCGTGCTCCGTTTCCCTTCTGATAAGCGAGATAAAAGCCTTTTAGCAGTTCTGAAGTTGTATTTTTGTTTTATGGATAAGTTACTTTTGTGCTTTTTTTTTTATTGCAAGAGCTCTTAATAGTCTTGATTGAGGACTCCAAAGAGCTTTTTGTGTGGGTCATGTTTATCATTTTATGTATTAGAAATTAAAGCAAGGGGGCTCACCAATTAAGAGCGCTGGAACCTGGGTTCAATTCCCAGCATCCACATGGAGCTCACAACTGTCTGTCTGTAACTCAGGTTCCAGGGGATCTGGCGTCCTCACACAGGCATAAATGCAGCTAAACATCAATGCAAATAAAAATAAGTAAATCTTAAAACAAAACCTTAAAATATTTTATCATATTTATTATTACAAAATGCATGAGAGTGTGGTATACATGTGCCATAAAGTGTGTGTGTAGCAGTTAGCACATCTTTTGGGGGTCAGTTTTCACCTATTTTGGGATCTGAGAATTTGACTCAGATCATTAGGCTTGCACAACAAGTTCTTTTACTCAATGAGCCATCTTGGCCACCCTGCATAAAAAGGTGCTTATTAGTTCATTTTTAGCAACTTTATTTTGGTGGTTCTGGGAATTAAACTCAAGGCCTTGAACGTGTTGGGCAAGTGCTTACCGCTGAGCTGTTCTTCCAATCTACTAGTTCATTAAAAAAAATGATTTAAGATTTATTTTATGTATCTGCATGTACCTCTGCACACCAGAAGAGGGTAACAGATCCCACAGGGCTACAGTGACAAACAGTTGTGGGTCTGGGAATTGAACTCAGGACCTCTGGAAGAGCAACTAGTGCTCTTTACCACTGAACTATCACTCCTGCCTGGTAGTTCATTTTCAAATAACAGTAACCTTTTGCGTATTAACACACTGCTGATGTCCTTGTAAGTCAGGAAGCATCTGGAAAATTCCACTGAGTATTCTGATTGAGTGTAAAAGACTTCCTGTGTGAGGAACTTAATCTCATAGACCCTATAAAGAAAGTCACTGAGCCAAACTTCGAGGCAGATATGCATATTGATCCAGCTTCCCCTGTCCCTGCAAGCAACAGAATACATCAGTGCTTAAACCCATTTCATAAAATGCCATGGTATTACATATAACTTGTATACACCTTCTCATAGTCTTTAAATCATTTCTGGATTGTTATTTAGCTCAATTTGTTACTTAAATAGTTACACTGCTCTTGTATTCTTGGGGAATAATGATAAGAAAGTCAAAATCATCACAGAACCTAAAGTTTTTTTGCTGTGCTGGAGAGCACATGTGAGGCCTTGTACACAAGACAAGCACCCTACCACGTAAGCTATATCTACAGCTGTCGTTTAATTTTGATCCGTTCTGTGAATGTGGCTCTTTTGGACTTGAGGGTCAAGTATAAATAAATGAGAGCAATCATGTAGGTTTAGGGTTGGAAGTATTTGCCCAAGGCTAAAGCTAGAATTCACAGCTCCTGTGGCCTTCCTTATTTGTTGTGTGTGTGGTATGTCTCAACTACAAGTCTTTTTATAAAGCTGCCTTTTTAAAAATGTCTTGTTGAATTTCCATCTCTGTGGATATGGGTAATTCTTTTTCTTCTTCCTTAAATTTCTTAGGTGTGGACATTGCAAACAGTTTGCTCCAGAATATGAGAAAATCGCCAGCACTTTGAAGGATAATGACCCTCCCATTGCTGTTGCTAAGATTGATGCAACCTCAGCATCCATGTTGGCAAGTAGATTTGATGTGAGTGGTTATCCCACCATCAAGATCCTGAAGAAGGGACAGGCTGTTGACTATGAGGGCTCCAGGACCCAGGAAGGTGAGCACCAGAACATGAGCTGCTGGGGAATGGTACCTAGTACCACTCAAAGCGACCTCTGGACTCCACACACCCATACACACACTTAAAGAAGACACAGTGCATTCACACACACATGCATGATTGCCTTTGGCCAAGGACATGCATGCCCCCGTTCATCCATTAAATACATACGTCGGATGCTACTGAGTTTCTCATTCCCAACATAGGGTACTAGAAAGAATATTAATTAGGGTCTAGATCTTTATAGCCACGAAATAAACACATAACCCCTTCCATGTTTGTTTTGTTTTTGTTTTGAGACAAGATCTCTTTAATTTAAGCTGGGAGTCTTCAACTTGTGGCAATCCTTCTGCCCGAGTCTTTGGAACATTTGTATTGTAAGTATAAGCCGCCATGCCTAGCTTCATTTCTGCTACAGAAACATGGCTTTTCCACTGATGGCAGTGTGTTTGTCTTATGATTAGGTAATGTTTATTAGCCTTATGGTGTGAAGTGTTTGATTAAAGTAAAGTCTTTACATCCTGATCCTGGGTGATTGAACTTCCTTCAAAGAAAAGGTTTGGTTTAGTAAATTTCTTCTGTAGTCTGCAATATTATCCCTCCCCCCCCCAAAAAAAAAGCAAGTGTGTTTGTGTATATATAAGAATAATTTTTCTCATTTTTACACAACTGTTAGGGTATCTTATACACCATTCTGTATCTCTGTTTTTACTTATCAAATACATCTTAGTCATACTAGTACAAAGGAATTTAGCCCCCAAACGAGTTGAAGACAGTGTGTTTGTTTAACAGTAGGGAGGCTGGGGAGATGGCTCAGTGGATAAAGTACTTGCAAGACTGGAGTTTCGATCCCCAGAATTCAAATAAAAGCAGATAAGTGACAGCCACCTGAAATCCTAGTATTTGGGAGGTAAGAAAGCCCCCCCCCCTCTGGCCTAGCTAGACTACCCAGAATTATTGAGCTTGGGTTCAGTAAGAAACCCTGCCTTAATACTTGAAGTGGAAAGCGGTTGAGGAAGGCAGGCAGCTTCAGCTTAAGTCTTTGGTGTGCATAGGTACCCATACTCATTTGGCCATACATCCGTATGTGAAAAAAAGGAAGAAGAGAAAGAGGCACTTGTGTGTGGAGAGCTGCACCCAGCTCTAAGCCAGAACTTTCTGGCCCGTTTTGGAGCCTTTAGAGCTGCATGTGTTGGGCTGGACTTCTCATCCCAGTGGCCATGAGTAAATTTTAATATTTGAGTGTTCCCTGGTAAACTGGCTCAGGGCTCTGGGTGTAGGCAGGAACAGGCGGTTTGTGTATTAACCTATGGAGATGTGTCTCGGGTCACCTTCAGCTTGAAGTCCGCCCTTTGGCAGCAGTGGTCTTCTTGGCGCTTGGTGCTATCTGTAGTAAAGAGGGCAGTTTACAGCTCTTGGTCCTAAGAATCACTTACTTATTTATTTATATTTATATTTGGATTTTTTTCTTGTGCTGGGAATCAAACCCAGAGTAACTTACATGGTAAACAAACATTTTACCACTTGGTCTACCTCCTCAGCTTTGACCTTTTCATTTATTTATTTTGGTTTTTTTTTTGAGACAGGATCTCACTATGTAGTTCTGCCTGTCCTGAAACTCACTCTGTAGATCAGGTTGGCCTTAAACTCATAGAGATCCACCTGCCTCTGCTTCCTGAGTGCTGAGATTAAAGGCGTGCACCACTTATCTATCTGGCCTCTTTATTTTAAGAATTTCCACTTCGGCTGTTGACTTTTGAGAAATGAACTTACAAATAGATATTTATCTTACCTATATTTTTAACTAAAATTTTTGTTGCATTTATTTATCTGCATGTGTGATGACTATGGGCATGCCACAGTATACATATGGAGACATATGGAGGACAGCTTGTAGAGGTTGATTCTCTCCTGCCATCTGGGTCCTGAGGGTTGATCTCAGGTCTTCAGGCTTGGTGGCAAGTGCCTCAGCTGCTAAGCCATCTATCTCCCCAACCCATAGGCATGCATCTATAATTACTGTCTAGGTGGTTTTGCTGCTGCCTGAGTGGTAGGAGCTTCTGCTTTTCTTTTGAATTTTTCTAGATTTTTTTTTTTTTTTTTTTTTTTTTGCCCATGTTTCATGATGTCTGTGATGCTTGTGCTATATACATGGTTGAACACATACATAGTATATATGTGTTGCAGGAATGTTGCAAGTAATTAGTCTTAGTTACTGTTGTATTGCTGTGAAGAGAAACTGTGACCAAGCCAACTCTTAGGAAAGAAAGCATTTAATTGGACACTCACTTGCTGTTTCAGAGGCTTAGTCCATTTGGGAGTGTGGTTGCATGCAGGCAGGCACTGGAGCAGTTGCTGAGAGCTATACCCTGATCCATAGGCAGAGAGTGAGACTGAGCCTGGTGTGGGCCTTTGAAACCGCAGAGCCCACCCCCAGTGACAGCTCCTCCAATAAGCCACTCCTCCGAATCCTTCTCAAACAGTTCCACTAACTAGAGACCAAGCATTCAAACAGAGGATCCTACTGGGGCTGTTCTCCTTCAGACCACCACATTATTCTTGACAGAACCCAGCTGGAGTTTTCCTGCAGTTAGTTCAGTCTGGAAATAGGAAATCACTCACTAAAGTAGATTGCATACCACCAAGAGAAGGCTACAGTCACCAATGACAGCGGAAATGGTGTATTGGAAACGAGACCTTCTGACTTGACTGTCATCCCAAATTCTGAGAAGGCTCTGATTAAAGATCAGTTTAACAAGTCACACATCTTCTATCTTTGTGAATTCTGGCACTCTCTCCCCCTCTCCCCAGCTTGTGGGGTGAGGTAAAGGACCGGCTAGCTTGGGTGGCAACACATTCAGTCTCATTTGTTTCTGCTGTTTAATTTTTTAGAAATTGTTGCCAAAGTCAGAGAAGTTTCCCAGCCCGACTGGACACCTCCACCCGAAGTCACGCTTTCATTGACTCAAGATAACTTTGACGATGTTGTGAATAACGCAGACATCATTCTGGTGGAGTTCTATGCTCCATGGTACGTTGGCAGTCAGGTTTGTGATATTAAGATAGTGAGTGTTCATCACCCTCTAAGCATTGGGGAAGAGTTGCAGACCACAACCAGCAGTCTGGAAATGTGGTGGTTATAGGGGAAGTGATGGGAGTGGGTTGAGAAGGAAGGAAATGCTCATTTTAAACTTCGTTAGCTTACGGGCACGTGGGTGTGTGTGTGCACACGCAGGTACATGTGTCACAGCATGGATGTGGTAGGAAGAGGACAGCTTTGTGGGATAAGTGTTCTCCCTCCACCTTTGTTCTGGGGAATTGAACTCACGTTGTCAGCCTTATGTGACAAGTGCTTTTACCAGCTGAGCCAGTTTTCAAGCCTGCCTTTTGGTTTGCTAAGTAGTCCCGGCTGGCCTCCCAACTTGGAACAATTCTCCTGCCTCAAACCTCTGAGTTCTGGAACTCAGGCATATGTTACCACACCTGGCTGAGGAAAGACTTAGGAAATGAATGTGACCCTGGGGGCTCCTGACCCCCCCCTCCAAGAAATGGCCTGTAGCCCCATTTATCTTGGTGAGTTCTTCCTCCCTTAGCCAGGAGTTCTGATATTTGAGCAGGCTTAGCATTTTTCAGGATGGTGTTGCAGAATGTTTGTTTACACTGTAAAGATTTTGTGTGTCTGCCTAAGGCGCCTTCTGATAAATAAAGAGCTAAATGGCCAGTAGCTGGGTAGAAGAGAATAGTGGGACTTCTGAGCAGAGAGAGAAACTGGGAAGAGGAATCTAGGTGCAATTTCGTCAGAGACTCTGAAGAAATCGGACATATGGTACAGAACAGAAGTAACCAAGCCATGTGGCAGAATGTGGATTAAAAGAGACAGTTTAAGTTATAAGAGTTAGTTGGAAAAAAGCCTAAGCTAAGGCCAAGCTTTCATAATTAGTGTTAAGTCTCCATGTCGTTATTTGTGAGCTGGTGGCCCAAAGGAAAGTCTGACTACATGATGGGCCATGCAGACTAGAATAGAGACTAAATTATGAATTCTGCATGTGAGCGGAAGGCATTGAAAGAGTTCCGCAAGTGTCTACATGGATAAGGCCCCAGAGTGTCTGCAAGAAAAAGAAGCTGTGGGTCTAGAATCCAGAGGTAGAGACTGGCTAATGCACAGCAAAAGGGGAGGGTATCCTGGCTACAGGCAGTGTCTGTGTGAGCCCACACTTAAGGGTTTCTGGATTCTGTAGCAAACCCACTATATCTCTTCATTGTTGTTTGTACAGATGAAGTGACAACACAAAGGGGTGACAAAAAGGGAGAAGGAAGGAAACAAACTAGTGTATTGGGGGAGCAGATAAGCCCATGGCACCTTTGTAACCCTGCTTCAGTGCGGGAGAGATGCAAGTACCTATTGCTGTGGAAGGGACCTGGCCTGGTGGGCCATGACATTGTACTAGCGGGTCCCTTACCGTCCCGGTTTGTGTCTGTACTAGCTCCTATCCTGTGCTGTGAGGAAACACCCTGACAAAGACTGCATATAGAAGGGGTTTAAGTGGACTTACGGTTCCAGAGAGATAAGAGGCCATATGATGGCAGAGTGGAGACAGGGCAGCAGGTGTGGAAAGCTGAGGACCCCCATCTTGAACCATAAGAATGAAGCAGAGAGAGTCTTTTTAACTCTGAAAACCCTCTTCAATTCCTCCAACAAGGTCACAGCTCCTAAGCTTCCCCAAACAGCACCACCAACTAGGGACCAACCATTCAATTGCCCAAGACTCTAGGGTACATTTTATTCAAACCACCGTAATGACCACTCGGGAGCTATATATATTAGACCCTGAATCTGGGAAGCTCATTGAGTACCTCATAAGCTTATAGCACCTAAGAGGAGAGCTATCCTTTCCTTATAGATAGTTTACATGTTGTAGGATACACCCTTTAATTAATTGAGTTTCCTAAGGAGTTAGACAAGACAGTGTTAATGTTAGCTGGGAGGACCAAAGAACATCTGGGGCAGATAAGAGTCATCAGATCTTATGGTGTAGACTGTCTATTTTATTTATTTATATTTTGTTTGGTGGTATGCACGCTACTAAAGGTTAAACCCTGGGTGCCAGTCAGCTAGGCATGTGCTCGACTACTACTCTGGCCTTGGCCAGTCTGTTAACTATAATAATCTTAATTGCAAGTGCCTCTGGTTATCTCCTGCTCTGGTTGATGTGTAGGCTAAGAATTTGTCACACTTAATTCTCTGTACCTTTGTTCACATCCTGTTGCCTTGTCTACACTTGATGTTACATAAAGGCCAAGAAAGCAATAGGTGTCAACGAAGTTGTTCTTTACTTACATCATTGGCAGCCTCCAGTTTCCATCCAAGAAAATCCTCTCCCTCCTTAGGAAGGACATTGACTTTCTTGACTTTTCCCTTGTGTTACCTTGTGCCACGGTTTGTTGTGCTTCTGTCTACTCATGCATGGGCCTCTAGCATGTGGATGCCATGACAGGAAGCTCATGTTACAAAAACCTGGCTAGCCACACGGTGGTGGTACACGACGTTAATCCCAATCCCAGCACTCAGGAGGCAGAGGCAGGCAGATCTCTGAGCCCAACCTGGTTTACAGAGCAAGTTCCTGGACAGCCAAGGCTATAGAGACAAACCCTGTCTCAGGCATAAACAAATAAACAAAAGGCACTTACTTTGGGACCTGTCGTGGCACTCCTACTTAGGAGGCATTCCAAGAGTTGGTGGGTGTAATTGAGTTGCTTGGGAACATGAGATTGGTCTGTCATCTCATCATGCTGGGACAAGTCCCTAATGGAATTGACTTCCTTTTGGCAGGTGTGGCCACTGCAAGAAACTTGCCCCTGAATATGAGAAGGCTGCCAAGGAGCTCAGCAAGCGCTCTCCCCCAATTCCCTTAGCCAAAGTTGATGCTACTGAACAGACCGACCTGGCTAAGCGGTTTGATGTCTCTGGCTACCCCACTTTGAAAATTTTCCGGAAAGGAAGGCCTTTTGACTACAATGGGCCACGAGAGAAATATGGTATGGCTGCTACCTTCTTCATACTGTGTGGAACGGGAACTTGCTTTATACAGCTGGGAGCTAGAGGATGTGGTCAGCTGCAAGACCCTTCCTCAGACATGTGCTCTGCTCCTAGGAATTGTTGACTACATGATTGAGCAATCTGGGCCTCCCTCAAAGGAGATTCTGACCCTGAAGCAGGTCCAGGAGTTCCTGAAGGATGGAGATGATGTAGTCATCATTGGGGTCTTTCAGGGAGACAGTGACCCAGCCTACCTGCAGTATCAGGATGCTGGTAAGTACTGACAAAACAACATGCCCTGCTATACTCCTGAGGCTTTGGGGATGTAAGGCTGTTTTGCATAAAATCAGCACAGTGGTGGGGTAAGAGGTCCTGGACTCAGATTGCAGCATCACAGGAAGAGTAAGTGTAGCAAATGGTTTGGTGGAAGAATCGGGGTAGTACCTGTGGGAAGTAAGCTCTCCAGCCTCCGGCTGGGCTGTAGGTCAGGTCCCTATGGCTGTCATAGTTGATAGATTGTTAAGCACACGCTAAATGCAGAAGGCCAGCAGAACCATCTCCTCCATCCCACACAATCACATTCACCCTGTCTGCCCTCCTCCTCTTCTGAGTCCCTCTGTGAGAAAGAACAGCTCTGACCTTGTAGCAGCACCTGACCTGGGTTCAAGTCCGGCCTCTTGCCAGTTATTAAAACCATGGCCCTAGATTCACTCAGTCAGCCCAGTGTCTGTAGGTTTTTAGTTCCCCCTTGACACCTCATGAAGCAGAGTCTGCTTCATTACTTAAGTGTGCTCCTAGCATACCCCATCACCTCATGCTGATTTCTCTGTGCTACATCAACAATTGCCCATACTTCAAATTCAGGCTGGTGATTTATTTGTTTCTTTAGAGGCAGAACCTCTCTGTGTAGCTCTGGGTATCCTGAAATGCATTATGTAGACCAGGCTGACCTCAAACTCAGATCTGCCTGCCTCTGCTTCCCAGGTGCCGGGATTAAAGGTGTGCACCATTATGCCCAACTTGGTCTGGTGTTTTGTCAAGACTTCAGAGTGGAGCTTAGTTGAAGTCATGTTTCTTTGATCCTAATAGGTTAGTTGACTGTTCTTGACTAATCAGGAAGAAACTTACCCAGGGAAAGTCCAGCCTAGCCAGGGCTTGGGGCAAATGCAGAATCCCTAATGTCGGGATGAGTACTTGAAACTTCTGTGTGAGGTCACTGGCATACATGGTGCTTGCATGTCCTCTGTGAGGAACTGTCATCCTGAGGGCCAGTTTGCTACTTGGCATCAATGGAAGGTGACATTTGCCCTAACAAAATTCTAAATTTCTGCGATCCTGATTATGTATTTCTGAAAAATTCTAAGAGAAGATTTAGATATTACATCTGTGCTGAGTTTTAAAAATAGGCTTCTTTGTGTGCATAAACACTGGATATTGTCCATTCAGAATTTATAGTGGCAATCATATCCCTCGGGCCCATGCCTGGCCAGTAAGGCTCATAAACCTACTATTTAACAATTTACTATATTTTGTTAATTTGTCAGCTAACGCCTTGAGAGAAGATTACAAATTTCACCACACTTTCAGCACTGAAATAGCTAAGGTCTTAAAAGTCTCCATGGGGAAGTTGGTGTTGATGCAGCCTGAGAAATTCCAGTCGAAGTATGAGCCCAGGAGCAATGTGATGGATGTTCAGGTGAGTGAGAGCTCTTCAGGGATGGGAGCGTCCTATGCTATGCTAGCCCCTGGGCACTCTACAAGCACAGGCATCTGGACTGAAATGTGGAGTGTGCCTGTCTTAGTCCCTGTTTCATTGCTGTGAAGAGACACCATGACCAATGCAACTCTTAAAAAAGAAAGTGTTGGATCAGTTGAGCTACATCCTGTTCAATAGGCAGAGAGAGACAGAGACAGAGACAGAGAGAGAGACAGAGACTGACTGGGCCTGTCATGGGCTTTGGAAAAGCCCACCCCCAATAACTTTATCCAATAGGGTCACACCTTCTAATCCTTCTCAAGTAGTGCCACTCCCTGATGACCGAGCATTCAAATATATGAGTCCTATGGGGGACTTTGCCTCAACCCACGGCACATCCCCAGAAAGACCACAGTGTCCTGTGTATTTGGCCCTCATTCCTCCCTTTCATTCTTCTCATGCTCTGCATACCATTGCGTCCTCTGCCATCCACGGCTTAGGACCCTTTTCCTGCCTAGACTCAGAGCATTTGCCACCACTTCTTCAGATCTTGTTGCTTTCATATTTAGTCACAGACCATGTGACCAAAGAAGGATTCTAACTGGGGCTCTGGACAGGTGTGTATGTTCCCGAGAAAGAGTTAATCAGTTTTTTATTGTTTTTTGAGACTTTAAGGCAAAGTTGAAGACTATTTTAAAAGGAGATGGATTTGTTTGATTTGGTTTTTTGAGACAAGTTTCTCTGTATAACAGCTCTGGCTGTCCTGGAACTAGTTCTGTAGACCACCAGGTTGGCCTCAAACTCACTGAGATCTACCTGCCTCTGCTCTTTGAGTGCTGGAACTAAAGGTGTGTGCCTCTACATCCATCAAGGAAAGGCTTTAATATAGATTTAAGTGCAGGTAATGAGAGAGACATAAGGAAAGAATAGTAGTTTACACCCAAAGGCTTGTCAAGAGTCACCTTGGTACATTAGCCCACTCCCCGCCCCCCTAACCAGGTCTCACTATGTATATCTGGCTGTCCTGGGACCCACTGTGTAGACCAGGCTGGCTTTGAATTCATGTAGATCCATCTGCTTCTGCCTCCCAAGTGCAGGGACTATAGGCGGTTCAGTACGTTCTTTTTTTTTTTTTTTTTTTTTTTTTTTGGTTTTTCGAGACAGGGTTTCCCTGTAGTTTCTAGATCAGTACGTTCTTGAAGGGATCCTTACCCCAGAAAAGTTACAAGGTTAAGGTCCCTGTCATCCTGTCCACAGCCCATCATTGCTGCCCTGCTCTTGAGTTTGCGCCCTAGGTGAGCCTTGTCTCAGACTTAGTGTGTCCTTTGCCACCTGGACCCTGTGCAGCCTCCAGGGCATCTAAGTATGAGCCCTAGGGACCTCCAGTCTTCAAGACAACTACCTGTATTCTGTGTCCCCTTGATAACTCCCACTCTGATACGTGTCAAGGTGCCATGCAAACTTGTTGGATGTCTCACCCAGAGAACCTTGGGTGCCAGTGTTAAAGGGCTACGTTGTTGAGCCTAGTTACATACAGCCATTTCTTTCTGACTGTGCTAAACCCTCAGAACACACTCCTCAGAGAAGAGATGGTCTCAGTGGTTGAGCAGCCCACCAACTGTGTAGCTTTGTCGGACTCTAAATTCTAATTTGCGGCTGCATTGCTCTCTCTAGTAAAATCTGAGGGTTAACGGTGTCGTGACTTGTGGCCAACTGCATAGCTTTGCCTGGCCACAAGCTGGAGTGTTATCTCAGGTCTCTAGTGGAGCTCTGTGAAGTGAATGTGAAAAGCCATGCACGGGTTGGTCCTGTGTACTTACTGTTTAAGACCCTCAAGCGCTTTTTCACTGGCTTGAGTTCAAGTCTAAAGAAGTGGTCTTTCAGTGGTGACTCTGGGGGTTACTCCAGTGTGACTGGATGGTGGTAGATCCTCCTATTCTGCACCCTTCAAAACATCTCTGCTTGACAGTGACTAAAGGCATAGTAGCTAAAGTTCCTCTTTTGTTGAACTTTCTCTTACCTGTGTCCTCCTTGAAACAGGGCTCCACAGAGGCGTCAGCCATTAAAGAATATGTGGTGAAGCACTCCTTGCCCCTGGTGGGCCATCGAAAAACCTCTAATGATGCCAAGCGGTACACCAAGCGCCCCCTGGTGGTTGTATACTACAGTGTGGATTTCAGCTTTGATTACAGAACTGGTGAGACTCCCTATGAAGGCCTTTCTGGGATGGGGGCTAACACTTTTAGAAATCTTGTTCTAGGGCTCTTAAAGTTAGTGGTGTGGATGTATTTTATTGTAGTGTGGGAATTTTCAGTTCTGAGCCTTATAATACCCCTTTCCTTCCTGTTATAGCAAAAGGGAAGTTAAGAGTCAAACCTAGGCCTAGAGAGATGACTCACAGGTAAAACATTCACTACCAAGACTGAGGACCTGAGTCAATCCTCAGGACCTAGATGCATGTGTATATTCACACACATGCCCACAAAATAAATGTAATAAAAGTTAAATAAAACAACAACAAAGAAAATAGATTTTTAAAAGAGTCAAGCCTAGTACCTTCTTAGAGGTGATACTGCAGCCCTGGTGCCGAGCCAGACAGTGTTGTGTCCCGCCAGCTCTGCAGGGACTTAGTTGGGTTTCCACCCTGAGGCCACCTGCTCACACAGTGTGGCTTTACCAGAATTCTTTTCTGTCCAGCTGAGGTATATCTGGAACCTGTGCCTTGTCAGAGAATGTAAGTAACAGAACTTAAATCTCACAGTCCAGGGCAGGACAATTACTCTGCTCAGCCACTTGGTTCACAACCTTTGTCCGTTTCAGCTACTCAGTTTTGGCGTAACAAAGTCCTGGAGGTGGCCAAGGACTTCCCTGAGTACACCTTTGCCATTGCTGACGAGGAAGACTATGCCACAGAGGTGAAGGACCTGGGGCTCAGCGAGAGTGGAGAGGACGTCAATGCAGCCATCCTAGATGAGAGTGGGAAGAAGTTTGCCATGGAGCCAGAGGAGTTTGATTCAGACACTCTCCGGGAGTTTGTCACAGCCTTTAAAAAAGGTGTGTCGGGCTCCAAATCTCCCTTTGGACACAACACAGAATCTGTGTGGTCTAAGGAATGTCTGGCATCTTGCAGTGTGCAAGGGGTGTGGCAATGGGTCAGTAGGTGCTTGCGTGGGAGCAGGAGGAATGTAAAAGGTGTGTGTGGCCATGTATGCCTGTAACCCAGCACTGGGAGATAGACAGGACAATCCTGAAGCTTCTATGGCAGCAAAGGACCCTGCCCACCCTCCCAGCCCCCCAAGAAAAAGATAAAGAATAGGGTGGCAAGTGATAGAGGAAAATGCCTAATGACCTCTCCGTAACCACCCACAGAAAAAGACCCGGTAGGACCTCTGCCACTCCCCTCCTCTCCCTGCTTCTAAGTCCAATACAACTCATTCTCTGACTTAATTACCTGGAGAAGGGCCGGTGTGCTGCCCAGGCTCTGAGGCACCAAGACAACTTAAATGTTACTTTGGAGCATTCTGGGGGTTTAGTTTTGTTTTCCCATTTTGGCAAAATGTTTTCCCATAATTTACTTTGAAGGCAAAAGCCGGGTAAGGGCTTATTCAGTAGCTTTTTGAGATGGGATCTCATCATATCTCAGGCTGGCCTCAGACTTAAGATTCTTCAGCCTCAGCCTCCCAAATGCTAGTACTGCAGTTATGTGTGCCTTGTGCTTCCTTTTCCCTTTGCTTTTGGGTTGGCTGTTTTGGGTTTGGTTTGGTTTTTGAGGGTTTCTCTGTGTAACCCTCACTGTCCTAGAACTCATTCTGGAGACCAGGCTGGCCTTGAACTCAGAGATCCACCTGCCCCTGCCTCCTGAGTGCTGGCACTAAAGGTGGAGCCGCCTGGCTTGGTTTTGGTTTTATTAGGGAAGGGGCTAGTGTGTCTTGAAAAACTTTTCAAAGGTCTTTGAAACAGGCTTTTTAGGCATGAGGAACACTTGATCTAAAATCCTAAGCATACATAATCTTTATTGATCATGACTGAGCAAAGCACCTGCTTCTCAATGCTGGCCATGTGGTAGCATACCACAACTCTTGCCCAGTTTGGATGCTCGTTTTTGACATCACAAAGTTGGTCTTGCCCCTGCAGGGCTGTCCGTAGCTCTCTTCGTTGGGCAGCGTCCCTGTTACACAGGGCTTTGCAGGGACTGGGAGAGTAGAAGACTCTTTTATCAGAGCCTTGCCCATTGTTGAGGAAGGCTTTAGAGGCCAAGGCCCCTTCCCTGAGAGTGGGGCTGATAACTTGTGATAGCCACTGAACCAGGGTGCCTCAGTGCCTGGTTCAGATAGAGTACCAGAGTCTATGGCCTTTAAGTACTGACACCTCTTTTTGTATTTGGCAGGAAAACTGAAGCCAGTCATCAAATCACAGCCAGTACCCAAGAACAACAAGGGACCAGTTAAGGTGGTGGTGGGAAAGACCTTTGATGCCATCGTGATGGACCCCAAAAAGGATGTCCTCATTGAATTCTATGCACCCTGGTGTGGGCACTGCAAGCAGCTGGAGCCCATCTACACTAACCTAGGCAAGAAATACAAGGGCCAGAAGGACTTGGTCATCGCCAAGATGGACGCTACTGCCAATGACATCACCAATGACCGATATAAGGTGGAAGGCTTCCCCACCATCTATTTTGCCCCCGGTGGGGATAAAAAGAACCCAATTAAGTTTGAGGGTGGAGACAGAGATCTGGAGCATCTGAGCAAGTTTATAGATGAACATGCCACAAAGAAGAGCAGGACCAAGGAAGAACTTTAAAGGCCTGGTGGTCTGCAGAAGGTGGAGGGACCAGACACTGTAGTGGACAGCACTGGCCACCAAGCAAATGAACCAGCAATGGAATGGCAGTATCCTGACTTCTTTCTTTTTTAATGCTTTGTTGTGCCACCTCATGCTCTGAATACTGAACAGCCAGGAACGACTTGATAGCTTAGACCACATTTTTTTGGAGGATACATCTATTTTTGTCATTTGGGGTGTGATTGGTTTGGTTTCATTGGTTTGCTTGGTTTTTAACATTTTACTTTAGTATTTCCTCAAATAAGTTTTGGATCTTCTGTGTGAGAATTTTTTAATTTAAAGTTTAAAAAGTCTTTGCCAAATCGTGTTGTTTGCTTTTTATTTTCTTGTTCAAACAACTTTTAGCTTAAAAATGGGTAACCATTAGAATGTTTGGTTTTTTATTTCTTCCTGTTAATGAGCCAAGTGAGGGTGCCCCCCCCTTACCAGCACCTGTCCAGGCTGAAGCAGCGTCTTTGGTGGAGAGACATGCTGGTGACAGAGGATGACCACCACTGGTTTCTTAGACCAGTCCCGCCATTAAAAGAAAATGAGGTCAAGCACAGACTTAGAAACCTTCAGTTGGTAGAAAAGTTATAGTAAGCTGTTAATGGGGAAAATACTGATCACCTCAATAAACAATAAAGTGGGCACGGTGACACCTTTAATCCCAGCACTCCAGCAGAGGCAGGCAGATCTACAGCTGAAGTTCCAGGACAGTTTCTAACCGTTAGGAAATAGCTGCCCTTTCCTATTGTGATTAGGGTAGACTAGATGGGTGAGAGGCCGGGGCCAGGCCTAGCAGGCATGCTCTCCAACCTGAAGGTGTCTTAGCATCCGACCTCCTGCTAATCCTGGGGAGGAACAGGTGTGCAATGGTGGGGTCTGTCCTGGTGGGGAAGAACAGGAGGGGTGACGTGACGCTGGGGGGCTGGGGGGCTGGGTGGAGGAAGCCGTGGGCTAGCATTGACTTAGAGGGTCTGTTTTCTCCCCAATTTTACCTCTTCCCTCCCTAAGCACTCACCTTTTTTGGCAAAAGACCAAGTGGCAACTCTGTACACTGACTGGCTTGGCAGGAGGTCTTGTGGGAAGATGGGTTTTCCATATTATTTGCCATAACTTTGAGTCTGGCAGATAGAACTAAAAATGTGTCAGTGTCCAGGTCTTTGGTCCTCAGTGTGATGAGTCTTCTGTCTTAAATTACTCCCATCCAGCCAGGTAGTGGTGGTGCATGCCCTTAATCCCAGCACTCAGGAAGCAGACAGGCGGATCTCCAGGACTTTGAGGGTATTCTGGTCTACAAAGTAAGTTCCAGGATAGGCTCAAAAACAGAAAAGTTACTCCCATCCTAAGATGTGTTAGAGTAGGAGAGGTCTGTACAGAGCTCAGACACTTTCTGGAAAATGGAAGTCCTAGTCAATGTTGCCAGACATGAGTGTTTCTTTCTCCCTCCCTGTAGGGCTTCTGCCTTATACCAAAGGGCTGAAGAGAACTATCTCTAAGAGAACAGTCACATGACTTCATTTCCACAAAAGACCTTCCTGGAACAAGAGCTGAGACCGACTTAGCTTGATGGGAGGTCCTGGGTGCTTGCCAGAAATCCAGACTCTTCACAACAACTTACATATAAAAAAAAGATATGGGCCTGGAGAGATGGCTCAGCCGTGAAAGGCTAGGCTCACAACCCAAAACAAGATCTGAGGACCCTGGCCGCCAGGGTCAGTTGCGCTGATCTGGTAGTCAGCACCTTCCTTGCCACTATCCCTGTCTTATGTCTCCCCTGAGGCTGTGCACTTGGAAGGGGTGTGGGACCATTTCTTAGTGGAGAGTATGAGAGTAGTTACCCCTGTTAGAATCGCCAAACTCGGCAAGAAGAGGTTGCCCCTCCCCGTGTCTGAGCTAAGTCATCTGCCTCTGACTGCAGAATCTGGCAGGACCTTGTTCTTACCAGTCAGTTGGTAGGTGTGCTGATGGACTGACTACCCAGAGACACATCATGGGTTGGCAAGAAGCTCTTCAGGTATTGGTCCTTGGCACCTATGGGTTTAGTTTGTTTTAGTTTATTGTATCTGACAGCTTTATTGCTTCATTGGTTATTGACTCAGGAAAGGTTTTATTGTATGTAAAATAGTGGCATAAATTATGAGGAAGAGAATTTTTTTTTACTTTCATTTCCCTTTTATTTTTTCCAAATTCTTTTTTTCTCATTTCATTTTATTGAAAATAGATTTTATTTTTTTGTTGGGCGGTGGTGGCGCACTTCTTTAATCCCAGCACTTGGAAGGCAGAGGCAGGCAGATCTCTGTGAGTTCAAGGCCAGCCTGGTCTACAACACAAGTGCCAGGATAGCTAGGGCTGTTACACAGAGGAACCATCTTGACACCCCCCCAATATATCCTGATTATAGTTACTTCTCCCAGTTCCTCCACACATCCCTCCCCTCCAGATCCACTCCCTTTATGTCTCATTAGAAAAGAACTGGCTTTCTGGGCGGTGGTAGGGCACACCTTTAATCCCAGCACTCGGGAGGCAGAGGCAGGCGGATCTCTGTGAGTTCAAGGCCAGACTGGTCTACAAGAGCTGGTTCCAGAACTGGCTCCAAAGCTATGGAGAAACCCTGTCTTAAACAAACAAACAAACAAACAAACAAACAAACCGGGCTGGAGAGATGGCTCAGTGGTTAAGAGCACTGCCTGCTCTTCCAAAGGTCCTGAGTTCAATTCCCAGCAACCACATGGTGGCTCACAACCATCTGTAATGGGGTCTGGTGCCCTCTTCTGGCCTGCAGGCATACACACAGACAGAATATTGTATACATAATAAATAAATAAATAAATAAATAAATATTAAAAACAAAACAAAACAAAAACCACAGTTCCATAAAATGACTGAGCTAATAGCGTATAATACATACGCAGACCATGTTGGCCCTGTGCTTGAGGCTTCAGTCTCAGTGAGCTCATACGTGCCTTGTTTCATTTATTCATAGGGCCTTGTTCTCGGGGTGTCCTCCATCCCCTCTGGCTCTTACAATTTTTCCTGCCTCCTCAGGATTCCCTGAGTCTGAGGTGAGGAATTTGGTGAAGATTTCCTATCTATACTCTCTGAAATGCCTGGCTGTGGGTCTCTGCCTTCATCTGCTACTGGAGGAAGCCTCTCTGATGATGACTGGATAAGGCTCTGAAATATGAGTATAGCAGAATATCAATAGGCGTCTTTTTTCCCCCTAAAGATCAGTAGTGCTAACTTGGCACCTTTTCTATCATTTGCGGTCTTTAGCAGGAAGGAGCAGTCACAGCTGGCGCCCTCTAGTGTTCGAGTTCAGGTAGTACATTTAACTCCACCTGCTAGCCTTCTCCTTGTAGCTAGGCAGTCAGGAGTTAGTCCTGCAGCTTCTGGGCAGGTTTGGTGTGGGGATTTCTCAGATCTTGACAGTGGCCAGTGTTCTCCCAGACCTGAGACTCTTGACTCTAAAAGTTTGACAACTTTTTGAAATTCCTGCGGCCAGAGCCTGTGGTTTCTCTTTAGCTCTTTACATCCTTTTTCATTCCATCTTAGACTTCTCTTCTCTTCTGTCATCCTTGATCTTGCCTAGAATCAAACTAAAAAACCATGAAATATGTACACATGTTATTTATCTCTCACCCCCAGTTAAGCAGCTTTTTTCCTTGTGAGTGTGCTATGCCAGAAACATTGATCTGTTGGTCACTTTTCAGAGTGTCAGAATGTATTGTATAACAAATTTGCAAGGTAAGTAGTTTCAAGGACAATTAGCTAGATACTCCTGCTTTCCTTAGTAGCCCTCGCCAAGGAGAACACAGATTCTTTGTTTTGTTTTGTTTTTAAGACAGGGTTTCTTTTTGTAGACTTGGCTGTTGTCCTGGAAATTGCTTCATAGATGAGGCTGGCCTCAAATGCCAAGATTCTCTTGCCTGTGCCTCCCAGGTGCTGGGGTTAAAGGTGTGTGCTACCACCACCTGGGAAACACAGATTCTTTTTTTCTAATGTTCATTATCAGTAAGAACTCTGAGTTCACACATTACACATCACACGGTAAATATATATGTTTGTATGTCTGAAAAATGACAGCATAGGGCTACAGAGGTAAGGAACTTCAGTGAGGCCCACGAAGCCAAAGCTGGGACACTGACAGGAATGCAGTGTATCTGACTTCTGGAAATAATGAACTGGAGCAGCTTCAGTGGCTGCACGTCAGGCCACTGCGTGTCAGAAAATTGAGAACGAGCATGGAGGTGGACAGGCGGGAACAGGCCAGTGACTGGACAGCATGGTCCAAAGAAGTGAGCAGGAGACCGGGGAGGCGCCAGTTTGAGTAGGCCATGTCAACATCAACACTGGGAATTGGGTCTTATTTTATGTGTATGGGTGTTCTGCCTGCACGTGTGCCTGTGCACCGCATGTGTGCCTGGCACCCACAGCGGCTGGAAGAGGGAACAAGACAATTGTTCACTGTCACGTGGGTGCTGGGAATCGAACCCAGGCTCCCTGAAAAGAGCAGCTAGTGCTCCTAACTGCTGAGGCATCTCTCAAGCCCCAAGTGTTGGTTCTTGGCACACACCAGGTTATCAGATGACAGGTTTGTGGGTGTTGTTGACATCACAGTGTAATGAAGTTATTGATCAGCTATTGATAGGAAATGGGCAGGAGTCCTCAGAATTTCATAAAAAAAATCATGTAATAACAAAGGCTCAAAAATAAGCAACAAGCCAAGGAAATTAAAAGAAAATGTCCTACTTGTTCTTCATACAACCAGACTCCATTACCTGCAGGAAGTAACTCAAAGGATACTCAAAGGAATAAAATCTGGCAGATGGATGTGTTCTGTTTTGTAGAATTTGGAAAATTAAAATATGTACACCACACCATTGATACCTATTCAGGTTCTCAATAGGCAACTGCTTTGAGTTTGGTAAAGGCTGATTAGGCAATCACACACTTATTAGAAGTTATATCCATCTCGGGTATATTTGTACAAATTAAGACTGACAATACTCCAGTATGTCTCTAGGAAAAGGAAATAGTTTTTGCTTATTACAATATAAAGCATATTACAGGTGTATCACATAATCTTACGGGACAAGCAGTCATAGAAAGATCAAACTGAACTCTTTTAAATATGCTAAATAAACAGAAAGGGGTAATAAAGATCCCCCCCAGAAATAGATTGCATAGCCTTTATTAATATTGAATTTTCTAAATGCTAATGATAAAGGAATATCATCTGTGGACAGACATTTGATAATAGAAAAGACTAGAATTAGATCAGCCTGTATATTTTAAAGATTTATTGACCTCAGAATGGAAACCAGGGTGTTATGTTGTGGAAGGTGTTTGGCTTTTGTTTCCACAGGAGGAAAAATAAAAGCTATGGATACAATCAAAATTGATATTCAATTTGAACAAGAGAGATCTCTTAATTAGAAGAGGTGATAGTTCATCAAACAGCGTGACCATTCAATCTAAACTAACTTATACAGCTAACAAATACTTCTCATTTGATCAGATATAACTTGGCAAAAAGGGAGCCTCCCAAAAATTATGGTTGGGGAAGGGTTTGTTTCTATCTTTTCAGAAGAATGAAGGTATCTAGCTAAGGAATCTGAAGACCATTGGATAAATGAGACGTCTGAAGAAAAAGTACAAATCATCCAGAAAAAATGTCACAAGAAAAGAGTAAGTTGGTCAATCGATATATCAATCACATTTTCAATAAGATAAATTGTTCCAAATGTTTTTTTTTCTGTTTTTCTCTACAACAAATGCAATGGTCTTTTTGTAGTTACAGTCCAATGAAAAATTAAAGCTGGCTTTGGAGTTGGAGTGTGGCTCTCTCCTTCTCTAAAGGCAAACATACTTGTTAAAGAAAAATCCAAAATCTATGTCTCATGACAGAAGAGCCACCTGATATGGGCCAGAAGAAATATCTCATAATTCTTTGGTTTTATTTTGACTCTTTAAAACTTTTTTATAACATATGAATATTATCTCAATATAAGATTAATACATATTTTTAGAAACGTTTTGTCACAATATTAGTGGTCATATAGAGTACTAATTCTGGAAAAAGTTTCATCTACCTTCCTGTACATGATTTCGGGTTTGAGTCTCTATCAGTTTTCTGCTGTGAACCCTGTGCACACCTAACAGTGACCTTTGAAGTCTCCAAAAGGAGGATGGGGCCCCACAATGATGACTCTGCCAGGACTATCATAACACCACTAAACTGACAAACACCACCTAAAGATCAGCTTTGGGCTACAAACTGCTCAGAACAATGTTGAGGTGGCTAGCCGAGATGGCCCAGCCTCACAGACTACTCTAGCCAGGACTTGAGACAAGCCCTGCCCTTTCCCATTACACAAGACTGGACAACAAATACTGCAGCCGCAACTACCTATACCTCAGTTCCTGAGTTCACTGAACTCAGCAGGTACCACGCACGCATGTGATACACACACACACGCACACACACACACACACTTAGGTGTATATGTGTGACTATGTGCACATTAATGCAGATGCCCATTGAGACCACACATTGCAGCCAGAATTTAGAGGTGGTTGTGAACCACCTGGTGTAGACTCTAGGATCTGAACTTAGACCTTCTAGGAGAATAGGAATTGATTTTGTTTACCTTTGCTTCTGATATGTTTCTTTTCTGCCCTTTGACTCTGTCAACTCATGCTCAGAAGCATCCAAGCTGCATGGGCATTTCTCTTAGCTATCAGTTGGTTTGGGTCTGATCAATGGGGTTTGGGGAGGAGCAAGCAGTGCGGAGTTCTGCGAGTAGACTATCCACGTGAGAAAGGGGCGACTTTCAGGGAACAGGGCTCTGCTGAAGGAGTTAGAGGTATAAAGCTCGAGGGTCTTCCTTCCATTGGGAAGACAGATCCTGGCAAAGCCCACAGCAATCGGACAAACGGGACCATCTGCTCTACCGCTGCAGAGTGGCTCAAACGGATTGGAGACAATACTACCAGCGAGACGCTAAATTTGCATGTTTCTTTCCCAAGATGCTCAGCAAAAATCAACAGCGTCAAGTCTTGATTTTTACGGTCAGTAAATTTATTAATGAACATATACTTCCTGATTCTTCTATAACACATAATATTTATATTACATATATAACGTACATATGCCGTGAAAAAATTACCATCACTGTAAAGTATAGAAATAAATAGGCTTTAATTACTTCGGAGTAAGCAGTGCCTTTCTGGCTGGTCCGAAGGTAGTGAGTTATCTCAATTGATTGTTCACAGTCAGTTACAGATTGAACTCCTGTTCTACACTTTCCCCCCTTCTCACTACTGCACTTGACTAGTCTTTTCTTTCAGAGCTTACCCCCTCCCCAAATATTTTTCAGTCTTAAAAATTGCAATAATCAAATGGACAACGTAGTGTTTATGATAAATTGTTGCAGAATACAAGAAAATTCTATATGATTGTTCCCTTTTAAGACATAACAAATAAAAGGAATTTTATGAAACCAATCACAGACCAAAACAAATAGTAACATAATAAGAATGACTGACAAAGATATTAAATGTTCTAAGACAGCAAAGGAAGGGGGCTGGTTGACAATGAACAACTTCCTGCCTACTTCTTAACAGAAGACTTGTTTTATTGAAGTTCTGCAAAATTTGAATCATTTAGGAAAAGGAAGAAACGAAATGAAAAGCTTTGAGACATTTAAGAATTTTAAAGTAATATCAGTAGGGTCAGAGACTGATGTAAACAGAGATTTCTGTCCTGCCCAGCCCCACAGCCATTCAGTCCCAAATAAACACACAGATGTTTATAGTAATTACAAACTGTTTGGCCTGTTGCTCAGGCTTTTTACTAACTAGCTCTTAAGACTTTGATTCACCCATAATTCTTGTTTATGTTTAGCCACGTCGTTTGGTACCTTTTCTCAGTAAGGCATTCTCATCTTGCTTCCTCTGCGTCTGGCTGGTGATTGACTCTCTTCTGCCTTTTCTCTTTCCAGATTTCTTCTGGTCTGCTTGCCCTTCCTATACTTCCTGCCTGGCTGCTGGTCAATCAGTGATTTATTAAACCAATATGAGTGCCAAATCTTTACAGTGTACAAGATGATTATCCTACAGCAGACTGATATTTAATAACACTCAACAAACAAAATTAAGAGACATTTCAGAATTTATAATTGTGTCATGTTTGAAAGTAGAGCTGCAGTTGAGCCATGGTGGTGCACACATTAATCTTAGTGCTTGTGGTGCACACATTAATCTTAGTGCTGGTGGTGCACACATTAATCTTAGTGCTGGGTCTACAGCCAGGGCTGCTGTAACACAGAGAAAAGCTGTCTCAAAAAAAAAAAAAAATGTAGGAGAAGACCAAGTTCCTGGTGGGTACCAAGGGCAACGTCAGAAACATTTGCAGACACAAGTTGCAAGTCCCACAGGTCTATGTACAATCTTGAGCATGCTGGAAGCAAGGCCTAGTGTAATAAGATTGTGCAATTGTCTTTGCTGAGGTAGAAGAAGATTATGAGGATATGAGAAGGGAACGGAGACCCTCACCCAGGCCTACTGGTAAAGACAAGTGAGCTGACACTGTGATTCAGAAAAACCACAGTGGTAGCTCATTGTCAGTCGCAGAGTTGTTACATGTCAGTCTCTAACGACCTCTTTCCCTCCATAGTATTTTTATTGCTGTATGTGTGAATAAGGTTAGTGGGGACACGAAGAAATCAAGAGCAATGAAAGCTTCGGGAGTTTCAGTAATGTTAGAAAGATCTCATTCCTTAAATGTTGGGAGTGCATAATCCCTTTAGACTTGATAACAAGCCAAATAATATCTGCAATGCAATGAGTGGCCATTGCAATGATATTAATCAGTACCCCCCCCAAATACAGTATGTTAAATCTGAGCAGTAAAGAGCTTTGTGTTGATCTGATTGATTAGTTGATTAATTAATTGCCCATGTTGAACAAGAAATTGCTATGTAGATGTGAAATTAAGAGAATCAGTCTGCCTCTGCCTCCCAAAGGCTGGGATTACAAGATGTGCCACTGTATCCAGATTAAGATAGTGTCGGTGCACACTTTTCGTACTATTCCCTATACTGCCTTAGCAACACACTCTAGATGGGATAATTTATGTGAATGTAAGTTTCTAGTTCTAGAGGCAGAAAAGATCAGAGCAACAGTATTGGATACAGGCTTTCTTTCTGTGTTCTTTCTTGTTTCTGCAAGCTCTTTTGATAGAGGCATTAGCAGTTCACGGAGTTAGAATCCTCAAGACCTAAACATCCCCTAAGACTCCTTTCAATACACCACACTTTTACACTGGTGATTAAGATTCTGACACACAAATGTTAGGGTCACATCCAGACCATAGCATGAGCTGAGTCTGAATTTCAGATAATAACAGTGTCTTTGGTATAACTGTGTCCCAAATATTGCATAGTATATATCCTGCTATTGCTGCATACAAAGTAGCTTGAAACAAAAATTCTGATTTACAAAAGTCAATCGCTTCAGAATAGAAAGGGAATTTTCTTTCAATATCAAAATCTTAACATTTTCAAACAGAAGTTTGGAGATGCCTCGATCATGACCAAGAGTCTAAGAAATGCAGAAAGAATCACAGTTTGCCCACACTCACAAAGGGATAGTTTCTAGGCTAACGTGCAAAAGACACACTTGGGTGATGTGAAAGCACACCCATGTGCATGTGACTTTGCAGCCTGAAACTTTATTTTTCCACCACAGGTTGTGCTGTGTTTTGCCCTCTCTTTTGACACTGGAGATGAGGAGGTGCATGAATACGGGTCATTTTGAAACATAAATCTGAGACTTTCAGCAAACAGGAGGATTTGACACGAAATAATGGGATTTCTGTTTTCACCATTGTGGTGATGTTCTCTTAATTAGTCAACTACAATAGTGACGATTTAACCATTTTCTAAGGTGATTAAAAGTGTTTTACTCCATAAGCTAGTACTTGGCTGTGGAATACTGAAGGTGCGATGGGGTTAAAATCATCTCAGATAGCAAAAGGCTGGTCAAGTGAAGCAGTGGGAGTGGAGAAGGAACAAAGAAATCTGTAACTGGTTGTGATCAATTAGTTGTAAACACCACTACTCTCGGACCAACCAAATAGCTGAGCTCTACAGAGAGTTATATAAGGTTGAAAATATTAAATCCTTTCTAGTCGTGGTGACTATGATGGTGATGCCTTAAAAATATGTGTATATATTCCAAAAATAAACCCCATACTCAATAAGAAAAATACAGAAAAATATTTAATTTATGAGAAAATCTATCTGAAATTCAAAGAATAACAGGGCCACCCGAGAAAATCTGGCTCAAAGCATGCTGGGTGATCTTTATGCAAAATAGCAGCGGTTCCCCCCCCACCCCCAACAAAAGACTTGGGAATCAGAATAGTCTGATCATGTGACGACTGAGAAACGCTTTTTCTTGAGATTGAGACAGAGATACAGCATGCTTTGGTCAGCTCTGTGGTATGCGGGAAAAGGATGGATTAGAGATCAAAGAACCACACACAGCTGAAAATAGCTGAAGGACCAGCCTTCATCAGTGTGGATTGTAAAACAGGAACTCTACTAGGGAAGAAAATGTACGAATTTTCTTGCCAATTTCTTCAGAAGCCCTCCGTGTTTAACAAACAAATGAATAACAAAAATAAACAACAATAAAAATAAACAATGACATAAAGACCAAAACAATTGACATTTTTATGAAGTCAGTGATGTTATATACTTAGCACTGCTCTGGAATTCTCTTATTGTTTTTATTCTAAAGAGAAGTCAGGGGCTAGCACACAACCGAACAACAACCACCAGAGTGCCAACACCAAGATACAAGTGGTGGAGGGAAAAAAAATAATTCCCCCAATCCTCCTCTGATTCTATACCAAAACAGACTGAGAGACAAACAAAAACAACAGGCAGACAGATACACACACACGGACACACACACGGACACACACACGGACACGCACACACACACACAAAGAGTTTAATTTAAAAAGGAATTCAAGTAAGTTAGAACATACATAAAAATTAAAGAAAGAAGGGGATAAGGATTTTGTGGACATATTTTTAATCCCAGGACTACGGAGGAGGTGGAAAATGATCGCTGTGAGAAGTAGACCAAACAAAACTATATGAAAACCCAAATTAGACACTACTATATATAAAGACACATTAGGAGAGGGGGAAAGCCTTCTATTCAGGCAGAAACCAGATGACTGCAAACTTCCCCAACACTCCTACAGTAAACTCAGCAAGAGTAAACTCAGGAAAGAGGTCTACTCCTAGCTGGTAGCTCCAGAGCAAGTGGTGGATTCATAGAGGCAGGAGGATGGCAAGTTTGAAGTCGGCCTGTGTAGGGTAAAAGATCCAGCCAAAGAAACCCACACCGGCATTGAAACCAGAGCCAGTGAAAGAAACACACCCAGTTCTAAGACCCCAGCCAGTGAAAGAAATGCTTTAGCCACAAACCTAGAACCAAAGAAATGCACCCTCACTTTGACACCAGAACCAAAGACACACACACTTTGTCCCTAGAGTCAGAGCCAGCGGAAGAAATATGGGCTGGCCCAAAACTGGAGCTCAAAGGCTTCAAAAGGCCAGGGAAATAAACAGTTTAGCTCAGAACTCAGTCATGTCTGCCCCTGACCAACTAAGCTAACCAATGCCTGAGCAGGGAAAAACTAAAAAATCCCTCTTCTCACTGGGAAAACACCATCCCTAAGCCCTGGGCCTGTTCAGTTGGCAGCTCTTCCACCCAGGAAGAGGCAGTCACGCTCCTGGATTCTTCCCTCCCAGTAAATCTGTTAAACAAGGTTTGGGTGAAGACCTTCCTTCTCAGGAGCAGAGACTGTAACGCTTTTTCATTGGGGAAACCTTTCCCTAGTAGGGCAGATTTGCTATAACAAACTTGCTGGGGAAGACTTCACCTGCCAGAGCAGAACTTTCCCTAAGAACAGGCTGTAAGAGCTACCCTTACTGTGGCCTGTTTTATTCCCTGATTGCTGATTGCCAGGGCTATCTTCCACCCCAGCTGTAACACTCAGTATTCCCTGGCTTCCTACTGCCAGGATCCCTTTTCATCGGAACTGTGAAATTTACAGCCAGGGCTACACGTATTTTCTCCTTTCTTCTCGCCTGCTCCACTTTGCCAACTCGTCTGTCGACATTCCTCTGCTTCTGCCCAAAATTCACACCCGATGCTCGCTTCCAACACCCTTTGCCCTCAACAACAAAACCTCAACACCCAACAACAACCTCTCTACACACACTTGCACAACCGAAAAACTATTCTCACTCGCCTCCAGACCTCTCCAGCTCCTGCTCTCCACCCTGCCTGCCCTCGGGATACCCCACACTCACTCACTCACCCAGCCACCCAACCACCCACTAACTCACCTTCAGACCTTTTTCCCTCGCCTGCCATCCCTCCACCGGACAGCAATCTTGACACATGCATGCCAACACACACCTTGCTTCCATTCGCTACCCCAAGCCCCCTTAGTCCACCTGGCCTTGTTTTCCACGGGCAAAAGCTTTGGCCTTTGCTCCTTTGAAGGTTTCATTGTCAGCCAACTCAGCCTCCCCCTTTTATTAAAACAATCTCACCTCATGGTTCACTACTTTGATCTTTGCTTAAATAAAAATAACAACAAAAAACAACAAGAAAAGTTTCAACAAAAACTACTGCTACAACAACAACCACGTTTTCGTTGTCATGCCTACTATCAGGTAGGTACTTTTTTGATCTTGTCTGCCTTGCTTGGAGGTTGTCACACCAACCAAAGGGAGCTCCTAGATCCAGTTTACAAGGAAGCACGTTGAGCAAAACATAGTCCGAGTCCAGGGGAGATAACAGAGATTCGGTAGGTAGGTTAAAAACCTAGAATGTTTGGAAATCTTTGAATACAAGGCTCGACTCTGCGGTTTTTATGTTTGGTTGATGGTTGATTAGCTGGTTGGTTGGTCGGTTGGTTGGTTTTCATAGTGTCTTTCTACATGACAACATGACTTAGCTTGAAATTTCTGGTTGAATTTTCAGTTCAGGCAGTCACCAAGAGTCACTGTGAGTTCTGAGGCGTGCTCACGCCATCAGTCTAAGAAAAAGCATGTTGTGGGCTGGAGACATAGCTCAGCTGCTACGAGCACTGCCTGCTCTTCCAAAGCTCCTCAGTTCAATCCCCGGCAACCAAATGAGGTCTGCTGCCTTCTTCTGGCCTACATACAGAATATTGTATACATAAAAATTATAATTATAATACATACATAATATACATAATAAATATTAATATAAGATAAAGAATAAGCCTGTTGTGAGTCTGCTGACCTTGGTGATCTCGATTCCTTTGGTGGTAGCGTTTCCCAATCTCCATCACCTTGAGATGTCCCAAGTGGAAACATCCCAAACAAGAGCACAGCAAGCTCCCTTTAACCCTCTGATCTAGGTCTCTGCCTTCGTTGGCTCCATGAGTTTGTTCTCCTCTTCCAGCTGTATTTCATGGAGGAGGGACACCTGTTTTTACCTCTCTCTGCGTTGCCTTAGGTAGGTTCGGGGGAGGCTGTTGCCGCTGGGGATGGATGGATGCATGGATGCATGGATGGTTGGGTAAATGGGAGGAGGGAGGTGAGTGAGGGGTGGATGGAAAGAGCAAAGGACAAGGCAAGGTCATGAGAGGTCAGAGTTCTAAAGCCAGCATGCAGAAGGCAGGAGGACCTGCATAAACTCACAGATAAAATGTAGGGAATCCAGCAACCTTAAGCATACAGGCAGGGTGCTTCTTTAACTGAAGAGATGTATGCCAGTTAACCCCTACCACCACAACCAGCCCCACCCCACCCCCCAAACAAAAAATCTGGGAACGGATGTAGCTAAAAGACCTAAAAGGGAGCCTGAACCATGTCGAGGGCCTGGCTCAGCTTTAATCCCCGGACTATTTTGTGTGTTCCAGACTCTCTGGCCCAAGGCCTTTGTCTTGAGCACTGACTGCTTCTCAGTCAGACCCCATCCTCATGGGGAGTTGTCACCTGTACTCTACACAGGGCGCAGAGCCTAGGTGACCTCTCCTGCAGGTGCTCCCTGCAGGGCCTGGCCACACCTGACTCCTTCAGACCTTTACGTTTGAACCCAGTGGCTACTGTCCCCGATGTTCAAGTAAATGTCTGTGTTTTCTGAGAGTCCTGGGCGCCAGATGAGAAGGGTTCCATCGACCCCCCCAACCCACACGTTATGAATGAGACCGCCCTGGGCGCATGAGCAGTGTTCCTCAGCCAGGGGAACCCATCTTGCACTTTGCAAAGAGTTCCAACGGAAACACATCTCAAGCTTTGTGGTACACGCGCAACTGTGTTAGTGACCTATCGCCAGGAAGCCTTTTCCCAAGATAGATGGTGGTGTGCTTCAATAGGCCTCAATAAATTGCCGGGCTTGTGCCAGACTCTCGACGTCTGAAACGACAGCGAAAACGGAGTCGTGCAGAACCAGGTTTCGTGCAGGACCAGGTTTCCTCCTTGCCTCACTCCGATCGTCACTCTGCGGGTCCCCGTGTCTGCAGAGCACCCCCAGCCCGGTCAAGTCTCCGTCAAGTCTGAGTCCCCACGGGTGTGTGTGTGGGCGGGGACTCTGGCGGTCAAAGCGGACGTGCTACCTCCTGGTACTGGACACTGGTTGAAGTCAAGGCTGCCCTGTGACCGGTCCCCGGTTTCCAGAGGAAGAGGAACCAGAAAGAAGGAAAAGCAGAGCTGACGGGTGTTTCCCGGCTTCTTGCTCTGAGCAGGAGCACGAGAGGGAAGAGGCGTGGATGGCAAGAGAGCTTGCTCTCTTCCTAGTGACCGCCCTCTCTCTTCCTTGTCCCTGGACCCCTGTCTCCATCCGCTGAAATCCAGCCATCAGCTGCGGGCATTCCCGACCCCGATCCCCACTTCTCCCCCGGCCCCAGCTCTCCTACGCTTTTAGGACTTCCATGACCCCTCTTTATTATATGTTCATTGGGCCTTTTTTACCCCTTTCGTTTGATATGGTTTGGATGAAATTTATCGCCTTGATACATGTTGCTTTTGCCAGCGGGGATCTTGCTGTGACACTGGGTAGACCCAGATGCTATGGAATTTTAGTTGATCCTCCAGCCTCGGTGTCCACCCGTGAGCAGGGATTAGGGGTGTAAGACCCCACTGGACCTACTCTCCACTCCTCTCTTTGGTCAATAACACTCTCTCTCTCTCTCTCTCTCTCTCTCTCTCTCTCTCTCTTTCTCCCCGTTTCTCTCTCCCACTCTGGCTCTGTCTCTTTCTGGCTGCTTGTCTGCCTGCCTATCTATCTATCTATCTATCTATCTATCTATCTATCTATCTATCTATGTATCTATGTATGTATGTATTTCTATCTCTATTGTTCACTATCTCTCTCACCCACAGAAACACACTCAAACTCTCTCTCTCTCAAACCACACACACACTCACACACACACACACACACACCCATGCCAACAGACTCAGAGTCTCTGTCAATCAGCCAGTCTCTCTCTCTCCCTCTTCTACCTCTGTAGATGTGTTAGTGTGTGTTTTTGTGAGTGTGCGCACGCGTGTGCATATCTGCCTTTTCTTTGTATGATTTCTGCCTTGCCTTTATTTTATTTTAATTTATTTTTGCCAAAGTGGTCATCCCAAGTGGTTCAGGGTGTCGTCAATCCAAGTGGACGGTCAAGTGGCGTGTGAGATTGAGGAGTTGAGCACCAAAAGGCATGGTGCCTTGGATGAGTGTGCTGGGATGAGGTGGTCTGAAGATATACATAGGACTTGGATCCAGATGGGAGGACGTGCCTGAGTTGTGCTTGAGGGCTTGGGCTTGGGCCCTGTGGTGTCTGGAGGCCGGCTCCCGCTCTGGTCCCCCCACCCCAGTCCCACCCAACCCCACGCCTCCTGCTTGCCTGGGGACGTGCGGCGGCAGGAGGGGGTCGCGAGGGTAGGGTAGGGTAGGGTAGGGTAGGGTAGGGTCGGGTAGGCGTGGCGGGAGAGAGAACTCACTGTGTCCTCCATTGCGTGTGAGCGTTTTGTGCGTGAGTGTGTGTGTGTTTGTGTGTAAGCTTGGAGTGTTGTTTGTCGTGAGGAGGTGTCGAGGGTTTGTGTGAGTGTGTGCGTGTGTGCGTGCGTGTGCGTGTGTAGGTTTTTGCGAGAGTCCGGGCGCGAGAGCAGGGCGGGCGGGCGGGCCGGCGGGCCGGG